>NC_142474.1:53813863-54116893 GCF_049115385.1 Moschus berezovskii | reverse complement strand
TCATTGTGGTTTTGATTTGCATTTCTCTGATTATGAGGGATGTTGAGCATTTTTTCATGTGTTGTGAGAAGGTAAATAAAATTGACAAACCACTAGCCAGACTCATCAAGAAACAAAGGGAGAAGAACCAAATCAATAAAATTAGAAATGAAAATGGAGAGATCACAACCGACAACACAGAAATACAAAGGATTATTAGAGAATACTATCAGCAATTATATGGCAATAAAATGAATAACCTGGAAGAAATGGACAAATTCCTAGAAAAGTACAACTTTCCAAAACTGAACCAGGAAGAAATATAAAATCTGAACAGACCTATCACAAGCATGGAACTAGAGGCTGTAATCAGAAATCTTCCAGCAAACAAAAGCCCAGGTCCAGACGGCTTCACAGCTGAATTCTACCAAAAATTTAGAGAAGAGCTAACACCTATTCTACTCAAACTCTTCCAGAAAATTGCTGAGGAAGGGAAACTTCCAAACTCATTCTATGAGGCCACCATCACCCTAATCCCAAAACCTGGTAAAGATCCCACAAAAAAAGAAAACTACAGCCCAATATCACTGATGAACATAGATGCAAAAATCCTGAACAAAATTCTAGCAGTCAGAATCCAAGAACACATTAAGAAGATCATACATCATGACCAAGTGGGCTTTATCCCAGGAATGCAAGGATTCTTCAATATCCGCAAATCAGTCAACGTAATATACCACATTAACAAACTGAAAAATAAAAACCATATGATTATCTCAATAGATGCAGAGAAAGCCTTCGACAAAATTCAACATCCATTTATGATAAAAACCCTCCAGAAAGTGGTAATAGAAGGGACATACCTCAACATAATAAAAGCTGTATATGACAAACCCACAGCAAACGTTATCCTCAATGGTGAAAAACTGAAAGCATTTCCCCTAAAGTCAGGAATAAGACAAGGGTGCCCACTCTCACCACTACTATTCAACATAGTCCTGGAAGTTTTGGCTACAGCAATCAGAGCAGAAAAAGATATAAAAGGAATGCAAATTGGAAAAGAAGAAGTAAAACTTTCACTGTTCACTGATGACATGATCCTCTACACAGAAAACCCTAAAGACTCTACCGGAAAACTACTAGAGCTAATCAATGAATACAGTAAAGTTACAGGACATAAAATCAACACACAGAAATCCCTTGCATTCCTATACACTAATAATGAGAAAATAGAGAAATTAAGGAAACTATTCCATTCACTGTTGCAACGAAAAGAATTAAATACTTAGGAATATATCGACCTAAGGAAACAAAAGAGTTGTACATAGAAAACTATAAAACACTAGTGAAAGTAATCAAAGAGGACACTCATAGATGGAGAAATATACCGTGTTTGTGGATTGGAAGAATAAATATTGTGAAAATGAGTATACTACCCAAAGTAATTTATACATTCAATGCAATCCCTATCAAGCTACCAACGATATTTTTCACAAAACTAGAACAAATAATCTCACAATTTGTATGGAAATACAAAAAACCTCGAATAGACAAAGCAATCTTGAGGAAGAAGAATGGAACTGGGGGAATTAACCTGCCGGACTTCAGGCTCTACTACAAAGCCACAGTCATCAAGACAGTATGGTACTGGCATAAAGACAAAAATATAGATCAATAGAACAAAATAGAAAGCCCAGAGATAAATCCACGCACCTATGGACACCTTATCTTTGACAAAGGAGGCAAGAATATAACATGGAGAAAAGACAGTCTCTTTAACAAATGGTGCTGGGAAAACTGGTCAGCCACTTGTAAAAGAATGAAACTAGAACACTTCCTAACACCATACACCAAAATAAACTCAAAATGGATTAGAGAGCTAAATGTAAGACCAGATTCTATAAAACTCCTAGAGGAGAACATAGGCAAAAGTCTCTGACATAAATCACAGCAGGATCCTCCATGACCCACCTCCCAGAATATTGGAAATAAAAGCAAAAATAAACAAATGGGACCTAATTAAAATTAAAAGCTTCTGCACAGCAAAGGAAACTCTAAGCAAGGTGAAAAGACAGCCTTCAGAATGGGAGAAAATAATAGCAATTGAAGCAACTGATAAAGGATTAATCTCCAAAATATACAAGCAGCTCCTGCAGCTCAATTCCAGAAAAATAAATGATCCAATCAAAAAATGGGCCAAAGAACTAAACAGACATTTCTCCAAAGAAGACATAAAGATGGCTAACAAACACATGACAAGATCCTAATATGTGTATAGAAATGCAAAGGGCCAAGAATAGTTGAGAAATCTTTGAATATACAGGACAAAAACAAAGGACTTACTCAACTGGATAATAGGAATCATAAAATTACAGTAATACAGGTCATTTTGAATTGATATAAACATAAACAAATGATGAGAACAGAATAAAGAACCCACAAATGCACTTATACGTACACCTCCACCTATACAGTCAGATTATTTATAATAAGGTTGCACAAGAATGCAGTGGGGAAGGATGATTATTTCAGAAAATGAATGGAATATTAGATTATTAGTATGGAACAAAACAAACTTTGAATTTTCTTTTGGTTCATTACAAAAATCAAGTTCAAATAGCTCGCAAACCTAAATGCAAAAGACACAATAATAAAGTTTTTGCAAAGTAACATGGGCAGCTATATTCCTGATTGTGGAGTAGGAAAATTTTTTTCTATACACATAGCCTGTCTAAAAAGGAAAAGATTTATAACTGATTTAATCAAGTAGAAGAGCTTTTCTTCATCAAAAGAGACCATTAATGGAGCAAAAGTACAAGCTGCTGCTGCTAAGTCACTTCAGTCGTGTCCGACTCTGTGTGACCCCATAGAAGGAAGCCCACCAGGCCCCCCCTTCCCTGGGATTCTCCAGGCAAGAACACCGGAGTGGGTTGCCATTTCCTTCTCCAATGTGTTAAAGTGAAAAGTGAAAGTAAAGTCGCTCAGTCGTGTCTGACCCTTAGCGACCCCACGGACTGCAGCCTACCAGGCTCCTCCATCCATGGGATTTTCTAGGCAAGAGTACTGGAGTGGCTTGCCATTGCCTTCTCCAAAAGTACAAGCTACAGGTCAGTAAAAGATATTTTTAAAACATATACCTGACAAATGACTCATACTCAGAATTTATTAAAAAAAGGAAAACTCAAGTCACTAATGTTAGTCAATCTAATAGGAAATTCAGTTCAGTTCAGTTCATTTTAGTCCCTCAGTCATGTCCACAGCACGCCAGGCCTCCCTGTCCATCACCAACTCCTGGAGTCCACCCAAACTCATGTCCATTGAGTCGGTGATGCCATCCAGCCATCTCATTCTCTGTCGTCCCCTTCTCCTCCTGCCCCCAATCCCTCCCAGCATCAGAGTCTTTTCCAGTGAGTCAACTCGTCGCATGAGGTGGCCAAAGTATTGCAGTTTCAGCTTTAGCATCAGTCCTTCCAATGAACACCCAGGACTGATCTCCTTTAGAATGGACTGGTTGGATCTCCTTGCAGTCCAAGGGACTTTCAAGATTCTTCTCCAACACCACAGTTCAAAAGCATCAATTCTTTGGCGTTCAGCTTTCTTCACAGTCCAACTCAACAGTGAAATGCAAAATAACAGAGACCTACCCTTCCCTGGTGGATCAGATGGTAAAGAATCCCCCTGCAATGTGGGATACCTGAGTTCAATACCAGGGTTGGTAAGATCCCCTGGAGAAAGGAATAGCTACCCACTCCAGTATTCTTGCCATAGACAGAGGAGCCTGGCAAGCTACCATCCATGGGATCGTAAAGAGTTGGAGATGACTGAGCAGACTGAGTGACTTTGGGCTTCCCTAGTAGCTCAGCTGGTAAAGAATCTGCCTGCAATGCAGGAGACCCTGGTTTGATTCCTGGGTCAGGAAGATCCCCTGGAGAAGGGATAGGCTACCCACGTCAATATTCTTGAGCTTCCCTGATGGCTCAGATTGTAAAGAATCTGCCGGCAATGGGGAAGACCTGGCTTAGATTCCTGGTTGGGAAGATCCCCTGAAGGAGGGCATGGCAACCCACTTCAGTATTCTTACCTTGAGAATCCCCATGGACAGAGCAGTCTGGTGGGCTACAGTCCACACAGTCGCAAAGAGTCAAACATGACTGAGCTACTAAGCACACGCATGGTGGACTACCTCTGTAGAGGGGTAGTATCCTGGTTATGAGGGGCATGTGGAGGGCATTGGGATGCTGGTAAGTTTTTTTCTGCTGTGTGGTAGCTATCTGGCTGTGTTCACTTTGTGGTAATTCACTGAGGTAAACATACATGATTTGTGCACTTTGGTGTTATATTTTCAGGACAGGTTATTTTCAAATTGTGAAAATGAGTGAACTAGAGCTACCTTAGGCAATATGAATAAATCTTAGTAATGTAACTCCAAGTGACAAAAGCAAGTCTCAGAGGACTACCTTCTAGATATTATAATCTCTTTAAACATTAAAAAATGAGAAACACCATACTCTATTATTAGCCCTACATATATGTGAAGTAAAAGCAACCAAACAACTGAGAAAGGAAATGAAAAGTACAAAAATCAGAAAAATGGCCCCCTTTGAGGAATAAGCAGACAACGGGGTAGTATACATCATTTAGATATAAGTTATTAATAATATTCTATATCCTGAAGTGTGTGGTCATATCTGGGTGCTTATTATTGAAGTGGATAGACAAAAATAGGTATGAAATGGATGCAATGACTAGAGATAATGATGCATCATAAAATAAGGGTTATGATGAATTTTACACATTTGTGAGCCTAATAACAAGAAACTAAAACCTAAATATATCTCAACTAATTCTGGAACTAGTAATTTTGATATAAAAATGAGATGAGATCATCATGAGAAAACTATTTTGCTGAACCCTATCCAATAACACATATAAAAGAAAATACGCATGACCAAAGAATATTTGAGAAATTCAATAGCACGTTAATAGATTAAAGGAAAAAAACTATATAATCATTGAATTTAAAGCAGAAAAAGCATTTGATGAATTCAATATCTATTCATTATTTTTTTAAGTGCTTGCAAACCAAAAACAGAGATGAAAAATTAATAAAAGATCTAAGGACTGGAAAGGAGGAAAGAAAGCTCCTTTATTTTCAGACAGCATGATTATCTCATAGATAATCCATACAAATTATTGGAACAACTAGGAACATGATTAAAGCAGTTCAGATGATTCAGCGGCTGAATTCAAGATCAGTATTCAGAAACTTCACTTCTATGAATAAGCAATAAAGAGTCACAAAGTGTAAATGTTAGAAAATACTTTCAATTGCATTAAAAAATAAATTGGAAACATATCTAGGAAGAGATATTCAGTACCTTTTTAAAGAAAGTTCTTCTGCTTATAAAAATTATTAATAATCTATGATAATTTTCTATTACTGTACAACAAATTATCACAAGTTTAGCAGCTTAAAATACCAGTCATTTATTACTCACAGTTCTGTAGATAAAAATATACAGGCAGGCTTGCCTGACTCTTCTACTTAGGCCAAAGTTTAAGTATCAGTCAGGCTTGGATTTTATCTGGAGCTCCTAGGAAACAAGTCACTTTCCAAATTCATTTCAAGTGCACTGTAAATTTTATTTACTTTTTAATTGGTGGAAAATTGCTTTACAATTTTGTGTTGGTTTCAGCCATACAACAATGCAAATCAGTTTTATATAAATATATACACACATATATATATACATTTATATATATATATATATATATTCCTTCCCTCCCCCCATCCTGCCCCTCAAGGTCATCACAGATTGCCAAGCTGGACTCCCTGTGTTATTTAGCTACTTCCCACAATTTTACACTTGATAGTGATTTTCTGTAGAACTGAGTTTCTTGTATCTGCAGGACTCAGCTCTTCATTTTCTAACTGGCTATTGTTTGTGAGGACTGATCTAGCACCTTGGGGCTCTTCTCAAGTCCTTGCCCTAGGCTGGACCCCCTCCTTTTCGGCAATGAACTTCCCTCATTAAATCCTTCCCATGCTTGAAGCTTTCTGCATTTGTCTTCTGCTACCAGGCAAAGGAAACTCTGCTCTCAAAGAACTCCTGTGATTAAGTTAGGCACAGTGAGATAATTTCCCCATTATGGTCAACTTTTAGAAACCTGAATTACATCTGCAAAATACCTTTACTATGTAATAAAACATTATGAGGGGGTTAAAGTCACAGGGCCATCTTCACTTTCTTGGAGCATAGAATCAAAGAAAAGAAGACGCAGTATTATAATGATTAGTATTTGTGATTTGTTTGATCGGTAAATAACAGAAAATCTCCAAACAGAAGTGATATAAAATAAGCTATTTATATTTGTTTTATTAATTTGTACCTATTTTTATCTCAGCACCACACTATATTCATTGTTATTACTTTATAGTAAGTCTTGAAATTAAGTAGTATGAGTCCTTAAAATTTCTTCATTTTTAAAAATTTTTGGCTATTCTATAAGAATAAAAAACTAGATTTTTTAAAAAAATTCTTTTTATATCCCTATTGTGCTAACTAGGACCTCTAGTACAATACCAGTGTAAGTGCTGAGAGTGAAAACTTGTCATATCCCAAATCTTGAGAAGAAAATGCTTATATGTCATCATCAATTAGGATGTTAGCTATAGGTTTTGTAGATTTTCATTATTAAATTGAATAATTCCTTTTTATTTCAAAAGTTTTATCATGAATCAGTTCAGTTCAGTTCAGTCGCTCAGTCGTTCTGACTCTTTGAGACCCCATGAATCACAGCACACCAGGCCTCCCTGTCCATCACCAAATCCCAGAGTTCACTCAAACTCATGTCCATCAAGTCGGTGATGCCATCCAGCCATCTCATTCTCTGTCGTCCCCTTCTCCTCCTGCCCCCAATCCCTCCCAGCATCAGACTCTTTTCCAGTAGTCAGCTCGCCGCATGAGGTGGCCAAAGTATCGGAGTTTCAGCTTTAGCATCAGTACTTCCAATGAACACCCAGGATTGATCTCCTTTAGAATGGACTGGTTGGATCTCCTTGCAGTCCAAGGGACTCTCAAGAGTCTTCTCCAACACCACAGTTCAAAAGCATCAATTCTTCGGCGATCAGCTTTCTTCACAGTCCAACTCTCATATCCATACATGACCACGGGAAAAACCATAGCCTTGACTAGATGGACCTTGGTTGGCAAAGTAATGTCTCTGCTTTTTAATATACTATCTAGGTTGGTCATAACTTTCCTTCCAAGGAGTAAGCGTCTTCGAATTTCATGGCTGCAGTCAGCATCCACAGTGATTTTGGAGCCCCCAAAAATAAAGTCTGACACTGTTTCCACTGTTTCCCCATCTATTTGCCATGAAGTGATGGGACCAGATGCCATGATCTTAGTTTTCTGAATGTTGAGCTTCAAGCCAACCTTTTCACTCTCCTCTTTCACTTTCATCAAGAGGCTTTTGAGTTCCTCTTCACTTTCTGCCATAAGGGTGGTGTCATCTGCATATCTGAGGTTATTGATATTTCTCCCAGCAATCTTGATTCCAGCTCGTGCTTCTTCCAGCCCAGCGTTCCTCATGATGTACTCTGCATATAAGTTAAATAAGCAGGGTGAGAATAACAACCATGACATACTCCTTTTCCTATTTGGAACCAGTCTGTTGTTCCATGTCCAGTTCTGACTGTTGCTTCCTGACCTGCATACAGGTTTCTCAAGAGGCAGGTCAAGTGGTCTGGGATTCCCATCTCTTTCAGAATGTTCCACAGTTTATTGTGATCCACACAGTCAAAGGCTTTGGCATAGTCAATGAAGCAGAAATAGATGTTTTTCTGGAACTCTCTTGCTTTCTCCATGATCCAGCGGATGTTGGCAATTTGATCTCTGGTGCCTCTGCCTTTTCTAAAACCTGCTTGAACATCTGGGAGTTCACAGTTCACGTATTGCTGAAGCCTGGCTTGGAGAATTTTGAGCATGACTTTACTAGCGTGTGAGATGAGTGCAATTGTGCGGTAGTTGGAGCATTCTTTGGCATGTTTTTATCATGAATAGGTATTGAATATTATCAAATGCCTTTTTTTTACATTTATTGAGAAATGAATTTTTTTCTCTTTATTTTGCTAATGTGGTGAATTACATTGATTGACTTATGACTATTATCCTTAGTATATTGGCATTAAGCCCAGTTGTTCAAGGTGTATAATCCTTTCTATATATTGCTATGTTCAGTTTGCAATGTGGATTGCAATTTTGACATGAGGATTATGTTAATTTCATAAAACAAGCTAGAGGTTATTTATCCTCTTCTCCTTCTGGAAGTGTTTGTGTAAGATGGGTATAATTTTTTTTTTAATATTTGATAAAATTTATTGATGACGTCATCTTCTATATTCCAAACGGCCCTGCCAGGCTATGGGTGGCAGTTAGAAATCTAGCTGGTTTCACCTTGTCTCAACAAAGTTCTGCCTGTAGAAGGTGTATTTCTCCTTCTGATTGTGCCCGGAAATTTTGCAAATGTCTTAGTAATGGAATGAGTCACTGGTCCCCTCTTATCGGTGAAAGACTCGTCTCACTCCAGAATTTTGTTACTTGGGACTCCTCTACATCTACTGCTCCTAATGCCTCTAGTGTTTTCTGTATGCTATAGCAGGAATTTGGTCTTTGTGACCATACAGAACTTTTCCAGAAGCACAACTCTGTCTTTAATTTTTTAATTTTTAATTTCAGTAAATTTGTTGCTCAAATTTTCTGTTTTATAATATTAAGAAGTCCTGAGCAGCATACTCCCTTTGTGGGTCCAGACCCAGTCCTAAAGGGGGGCACATATAGGTGTTTATTAGCACTGCTGCTGCTGCTGCTGCTAAGTCACTTCAGTCATGTCCGACTCTGTGCGACCCCATAGACGGAAGCCCACCAGGCTCCCCCGTCCCTGGGACTCTCCAGGCAAGAACACTGGAGTGGGTTGCCATTTCCTTCTCCAATGTGTGAAAGTGAAAAGTGAAAGTGAAGTCGCCCAGTCGAGTCCGACCCTTAGCGACCCCACGGACTGCAGCCTACCAGGCTCCTCCATCCATGGGATTTTCTAGGCAAGAGTACTGGCACTAACACAGGGCTAATACATCTGGTCTCTAAGGTGAAACTGCTGCTGCTGCTGCTAAGTCGCTTCAGTCGTGGCCGAGGTCCAAATTCTGGATCTACCACTTACTAGCTTTGGGTAAATCACTTAAATTCTCCAATATATTCTTTGCAACCAAAGATGGAGAAGCTGTATACAGTTAGCAAAAACAAGACCAGGAGCTGACTGTGGCTCAGATCATGAACTCCTTATTGACAAATTCAGACTTAAATTGAAGAAAGTAGGGAAAACCACTAGACCATTCAGATATGACCTCAATCAAATCCCTTATGATTATACAGTGGAAGTGAGAAATAGATTTAAGGGACTAGATCTGATTGATAGAGTGCCTGATGAACTCTGGACGGAGGTTCGTGACATTGTACAGGAGACAGGGACAAAGACCATCCCCATGGAAAAGAAATGCAAAAGAGCGAAATGGCTGTCTGAGGAGGCCTTACAAATAGCTGTGAAAAGAAGGGAGGTGAAAAGCAAAGGAGAAAAGGAAAGATATAAGCATCTGAATGCAGAGTTCCAAAGAGTAGCAAGGAGAGATAAGAAAGACTTCCTCAGTGATCAATGCAAAGAAATAGAGGAAAACAACAGAATAGGAAAAACAAGAGTCCTCTTCAAGAAAATTAGAGATTCCAAGGGAACATTTCATGCAAAGATGGGCTCGATAAAGGACAGAAATGGTATGGACCTAACAGAAGCAGAAGATATTAAGAAGAGGTGGCAGGAATACACAGAAGAACTGTACAAAAAAGATCTTTACGACCAAGATAGTCACGATAACGTGATCACTGACCTAGAGCCAGACATCTTGGAATGTGAAGTCAAGTGGGCCTTAGAAAGCATCACTACGAACAAAGCTAGTGGAGGTGATGGAATTCCAGTTGAGCTATTTCAAGTCTTGAAAGATGATGCTGTGAAAGTGCTGCACTCAATATGCCAGCAGATTTGGAAAACTCAGCAGTGGCCACAGGACTGGAAGAGGTCAGTCTTCATTCCAATCCCAAAGAAAGGCAATGCCAAAGAATGCTCAAACTACCGCACAATTGCACTCATCTCACACGCTAGTAAAGTCATGCTCAAAATTCTCCAAGCCAGGCTTCATCAGTATGTAAACCGCGAACTCCCAGATGTTCAAGCAGGTTTTAGAAAAGGCAGAGGCACCAGAGATCAAATTGCCAACATCCGCTGGATCATGGAGAAAGCAAGAGAGTTTCAGAAAAACATCTATTTCTGCTTCATTGACTATGCCAAAGCCTTTGACTGTGTGGATCACAATCAACTGTGGAACATTCTGAAAGAGATGGGAATCCCAGACCACTTGACCTGCCTCTTGAGAAACCTGTATGCAGGTCAGGAAGCAACAGTTAGAACTGGACATGGAACAACAGACTGGTTCCAAATAGGAAAAGGTGTACGTCAAGGTTGTATATTGTCACCTTGCTTATTTAACTTATATGCAGAGTACATCATGAGGAACGCTGGGCTGGAAGAAGCACAAGCTGGAATCAAGATTGCTGGGAGAAATATCAATAACCTCAGATATGCAGATGACACTACCCTTATGGCAGAAAGTGAAGAGGAACTCAAAAGCCTCTTGATGAAAGTGAAAGAGGAGAGTGAAAAGGTTGGCTTGAAGCTCAACATTCAGAAAACAAAGATCATGGCATCTAGTCCCATCACTTCATGGGAAATAGATGGAAAAACAGTGGAAACAGTGTCAGACTTTATTTTTTTGGGCTCCAAAATCACTGCAGACGCTGATTGCAGCCATGAAATTAAAAGACGCTTGCTCCTTAGAAGGAAAGTTATGACCAACCTTGATAGTATATTAAAAAGCAGAGACATTACTTTGCCAACCAAGGTCTGTCTAGTCAAGGCAATGGTTTTTCCCGTGGTCATGTATGGATGTGAGAGTTGGACTGTGAAGAAAGCTGATCGCCGAAGAATCGATGCTTTTGAACTGTGGTGTTGGAGAAGACTCTTGACAGTCCCTTATACTGCAAGGAGATCCAACCTGTCCATTCTAAAGGAGATCAATCCTGGATGTTCATTGGAGGGACTGATGCTAAAGCTGAAACTGCAATACTTTGGCCACCTCATGCGACGAGTTGACTCACTGGAAAAGACTCTGATGCTGGGAAAGGTTGGGGGCGGGAGGAGAAGGGGACGACGGAGAATGAGATGGCTGGATGGCATCACCGACTCTGTGGACATGAGTTTGAGTGTACTCCGGGATTTGGTGATGGACAGGGAGGCCTGGCGTGCTGTGATTCATGGGGTCGCGGAGAGTCGGACACGACTGAGCGACTGAACTGAACTGAACTGAGAATAAAGATAACAATCCTTTCCTTTCCGTCGCTCAGTCCTGTCCGACTCTTTGCGACCCCGTGGCCTGTAGCCTACCAGGCTTCTCCGTCCATGGGATTCTCCAGGCAAGAATACTGGAGTGGGTTACCATTTCCTCCAGGGGATATTCCCGACCCAGGGATCGAAACTGGGTCTCCCGCATTGGAGGCAGACACTTTAACCTCTGAGCCACCAGGGAAGCCCAAAGATAACAATACTACATATTATATATGTTTTTTTAAAAAAACGCACAAGATTAATGTCTGGCACAGAGAAAATAGCCAGTAATTACTAGCTCTTTCTCTAAAAAAGGCAAACCAAATTATGAAAGACATTTGGTTAGATTGAAGATTGGGTCTGCCTAGGGGTGGGCCTAACTAAAAGTTGATTTCCTTGATTTATTATCACTTTAATCTACAGCTCTGCTTAATAACTTCTCACTCTTCTCATTGCTATTAAATATCTGGGGTTCAGTTTGAAGGTCATCTCCTCTCGACCACTGACCTTATTCGGCTCTATTAGCATCAGACATCTATAAAGTGTGAGGCTGAGAGTGAAATGTGAAACTCGGTCTGACAGTACCAAGCAGCGATGGTACTCCAATAAAAAATAAATTACCAAAAAAAAAAAAGATTCTTTACCAGCTGAGCCACGACAGAAGCCCAAAAGACCTATAGACTTAAATTAAAAGTTACTGATTTATTATTGAGTCAAATGTAATTGTGTGTGTGTGTGTGTGTAACAATAGAAGAGAAGTTGAAGAAGGGACATTTAAGAGTGTTAACATTTTAGAGAAGCATAATTGTGAAAAGAAAAGAAAAGGTAAGAGCTAGGATTGCATAGGATTAGTGTAGGATTGTAGGGTGTGTGTGTGAATTCATTTCTATGCTAAGAGACTGAAAAATAAAGGATAAGAGAGGCAGAATTGGTGGAATATGGTATTGAAGCCTGAGAAGTTGGAGAAATGAATCTTGGCTATGACAAGAAACATCTCTCTGAGACAGAGAAGAATGCAAGGTACGAAGGCAGATGCAAAAATAGAAATTTTTATAATTATTTTTTATCACACATATTGAGCATTCACTAATTGGAAAACATTATGCTAAGTTCTCTTTCTGTACATCTTATATCTTTAAATCCTTACTTGAATATAATCTTGAAAATAAGTGCCTTTATTTTCATCACTTTGTATGTAAAGAAGCTAAAGATTAGAGGAGTTACATAATGTTGAAGGTCTTACACATAACCAGTGGTATAAAGAGGCTTGGCTGCTACACTGACCACCGTCTAAATCACACGACTAAGTTGTTTCTTACATGGATAAGTAAATGGAAACAGGTTCTAAATTGAAAACATTGGATCCTGATAATCTTTAATTTATTTGAGAGGAAAGAGATCATTTTGGGGGGATTATATGTATGTATGAGAGGGTATCTAGCTGATATGATGTGAAAGAATGGTGAAAGTTTGGAATAATGACCATGGGATTTGCAACTGGCTTCAGGCAGCAAAAGGTATATATTTCCAATATCACCAGTCCTTTCAGGAGCCTGAGTAGTCTCAGTATTGGAAAGGGTAGGTGAATGGTGAGCTTGATCCAATATGGGCCAGTTGTCACTGAAGGCTAAGTGAGAGACAGGACTGAAGATGCCAGTAAGAAGGTAAATAGATGGGTTAACCATGAGATAAAGATATAGATTTATTCAATCAGTAAATATACGATGCCAAGAGGAGACATATTGCTTAGGGACAAAAAAGAGAAGACAAAAAATTGGGAAACAGTACGATCAGAATGGGAATAAAGTAGCTAGAAAATAAAAGACCTGAGTTATTAATTTTAGGCATATACAAAAGGTGAGTAATATCAAGGCCCAGTGGTGGCTCTTGAATTAAAAAAAGGAGGGAGATGTCAAAACAGTGCAATATGGAGTTACCCAGAGAAACCAGATTTAAAGACAAGGACTTCATGCTATATCTGCCTCCATCCTGTGTTTTTTAGGTGTAGTTTTCTTGGGGAGAGGACATTGTTTGTCTCAAATGTGCCTGAATGTCTATTGGAATCCCACAAAAGAGGCTGCCTGCCTTGGTTGGTAGTTTGATCATCTTAAATAACTATAAAAAAGCCCTTTGTCTTCTTCTCTCACACTAGTTGGCATTCTCTTAAAACAATCCACAATTTCTGCCCAAATATGTTCAGGAAATATGAGCTCCTGCAGCTCATGACCCCTTTAGATAACCACAAACTGAATCACGGAATACAGTTCAGCTGAGTAATAAAATATAATCAGATTGGCAGGCAGCACCAGACTCAGCTGTGCCCATACAGATCTTCTCTTAACCCAGTTTAACAAGTCGCTCTCCAGAAGTTATTTATTCCCCGTCAACTTTCCTATCGTGGAAATGACAGCCATCAAATCTCTTTTTAGATCCTAATCCTATTCTTTTCTCTTCTGCCTCAGGTAGTGGAAAGCCTCCTATAAAGCACTAGTTCAGTTAAGTGATTTGTTTGACACTGATCATTTGCTCGAAGGAACAGCTATCACCTTAAAAAAATAAATGTAATAGCCCCATCATTAGCCTTGTAGTAAATTCAAAATAAATATCTGCAGCCAAAATTACTTTGAAATCTTATGAGGTTTGGATGAGTGGAGGTAGCTGTCCCACCAACAGTAATCTGCCATCCCATTCCAACTGCATAATCAGAGGCAAATTATTTTACAATATTATATTGGTTGGTTTTGCCATACATTGATATGAATTCGCCCCGGGTTTCAAGAAGGAGACTTGGGTTTGATCCCTGGGTTGGGAAGATCCCCTGGAAAAGGGAATGGCTACCTACTCCAGTATTCTGGCCTAGAGAATTCCATGGACTGTATAGTCCATGGGGTGGCAAAGAGTTGGACACAACTGAGTGACTTTCACTTTCATAGGTCTTTAATGACACTTTCAGGTTACCAAGTATTGAATTGATGCGGCTAGCATGGGCTTCCCAGGTGGTACTAATAGAAAAGAACTCACATGCCAATGCAGGAGACTCATGAGACAGAGACATGGGTTTCATCTCTGGGTTGGGAAGATCCTCTGGAAAAGAAATGACAACCCACTCCAGTATTCTTGCTTGGAGAATCTCATGGACAGAGGAGACTGGTGGGCTACAGTCCAGGGGGAGTTGCAAAGAGTTGGACACAACTGAAGCGACTCAAAACACACTCACATAACATGGTGTAATCAGTTTTGTGTATTTGTCCATTTAATTCTCATGACAATGCCAAGAGGTAGGCATCATCATTGTTATTTTATAGAGAAGGAAAGAGAAGCTAACAGGTGTCATCCATTCACTGAACAATCACCATCCATTCACCAAATACATTGGATAATCTTTATTCTGTTTTTCCATGGAGCTTATAGTTTGGAGAGTGAGTTATATCATAAACTTGTTAACAAACAGCTCTATTTCATCAGCTAAGCTGAAAACTGTTAGGAAAATACAGTCCCTTGACTGACAGCAAGAACCCCCATTGGAAAGGTCACAAGGACCTCTCTAAGAGATGTGGTTAAGCTGACTCTGAAGGTTGAAACATGTCTGCCATTCCAAGAAAAGTGGAAGAAAGTTCAGGAAATGAAGATGCCACGTTCAAATCAAAGGCTTGGTTGGACAAGAACCCTGGGAATTGGTGTTTCATTCCAGCCTTCTCTAATTTCCCCAGGCAGTGTTAGCCAACTCTCTTCCACTCTTGTGTACACCCATTTCCACACTTTTCCACTAGACTATAAGCTACCTAAGGACAAGTGTGCAGCCCTTAGCATGTGTCTAGTACCTAATAAATGATAATAATTCAACCAAGTAGTAGCAATTTATCCTAATGAATATTACTCTCTTACATTTGGGGGAAAAGAATGGACAGTTTAGCCATTTCATGCAGGGTCTTCCCATCCTGGGTGGTCACTGCCCACTCCTCCATGTTCACTGATCTGGTTGTTCTAATGAGTTTTGTGTGACCAACTGCTGGTCTCTAGGTGGTTAATGAGGCTTAGAGAGTGAGGTCTGTGTGCTCTCTCAATATGGTTCCAGGGATTCCTCATCACTATCAGCCAATGGATTTGATTTGAAATGGCTACCAATTAGCTCCAAATTTTGGCTGATGAAATTACTGAGAAATGGTAGCTTTTTCTTGGGAAACTTATGAATATGCATGTGAGAAGCTTCTCTTCCTTCAAGGTGGCCTCCTGGAGAGAATACTAAACTCGAAGGTCAAAGCTCTGAGTTTTATTCTTGGCTTTGCCACTCACTCCCTCGGTGACCTTGGACAAGTTGCTTAGCCACTCTGCAGGCTACTGCTTCTTTGTTGATAAAGATGTGAGTAATGATAGCTGAAACAGCCTTCCTTATAGGGAAGTTGTGAAGATTAATGAGATACTGTTTATAAAGCACTCTGAACTCTCTGAAAGAAAGGTGCTGTATAAATACAGAGTGTTGCTATTGTTATTCAACAGCTTCTTTGCTGCAAATTCTCTGTACATTTCTCAAAACCTGAGAAGGTGATGAAGTCAGAATGTATGGGTTATTCCATGTGACATGCACCTGTTTCCACCTCTGGTAAACTGTCCACTGAGTTAGCTTCTATGCTATTGCCTCTGTGTATAAGCTTTCTTTGAAACAAAACCCAAATACAATTGTTTAAAATTCAAATGATTTCAAAAAAAAAATAAAATAAAATAAAATTCAAATGATTTCAAAGAAAATCATCTTTACTGGTCATTTGTAGACCATGTGTGGGAACCATTTACAAGTGAAAACAGTAAGACCCTGATTTTCATGGTAAGTTACTCAAGGGACAAGATATGGCTAACACTTCCTGATTAATGACAAGTTCAATCTGCCCCTACAGCCACATCTCCCAAACCAGTAATCAAGCAATGAATTGGAAACCAAATAGCCTGCTCTCATTTTGTTTCTTCTCTCCAAGCTTAAAGGTCCTTTAGTGCCAGGGGTGTCCAGAAAGGAAAGGAAAAACAAAAGATAGAGATTATACTATTAATAACTGTCCTGGATTAGACCCCTCAAAAATCAAAAGTTGACTCTGCTGTGCTCATACATAACTAAAGAGTTACGGCTGGGCTTCCCTGGTGGCTCAGTGGTAAAGAATTTGCCTGCCGATGCAGGAGACATGGGTTCGATCCCTGATCCAGGAAGATCCCACATGCTGCAGAGCAACTATGCCCGTGAGTTGCAAATACTAAGCCTGAGCTCTAGAGTCTACATGCCACAGCTACTGAGTCCACGTGCTCAAAACCCTGCTCCCCAATAAGAGAAGCCACCACAATGAGATGCCCGTGCATCACAACTACAGAGTAGCCCCCAACTAGAGAAAAACCTGTGGACAGCCAAAAATAAAATAAATAAATGATTTTAAAAAAACAAAAAAACAAAAGTAAAAGAAGTCACAGCTGGCTGCTATTCCTTTGACTTCTACCTGTTTTTCTTCAAATACTGTGTTTTTCAGAACCAGTTAGTCTCTTAAATGTGATACCTTAATATTCAGAATGTGTGGAACATGGGAAAATTGATGTTCCTCTGAGAATCTCAATCTTACATTAGCAGACTCTTTTGCATTTAATTTTGTCCCTTGTTTATATTAAAGGCAGAAGAAGTTTCTTTTGACACAGATTTTTAAATGTATGTAGGTAAAGTCCTTTAGGGAATCCTATTTTTCATCTGCTTGTTAGGGCCGATGGGAATAGTTCTTTTCTAAAATTTTCAAGTTCCAGATGATCCACAGTTGTTATAAGTGTCTTGGCCTTCTGATGTATTTGTTTCTAGAAAAGAACTGGAACAAGTAATCTGCTGAACACATGAAGCTGGAGTTATTGAATCAGTTTTCCAAAACTACTGATTGTCCCCTAGGACATGTTAAAATTTAGGAAAGAATATGTTCAGCTGTCAAAAAATGTTTCTGAATTTAGAGGAATCCAGCCAGAATTTGATAAAAAGAAATCTAGAAAATAATCTTGTAAAATAAATTCTTCTGCTTTTAATGAACAGAGTTACTTTTTCCACCACTATGGGAATTATAGTTTTTGAGATTCCCTAAATCACATACTGTCATTGATGCTTTTGAACTGTGGTGCTGAAGAAGACTCTTGAGAGTCCCTTGGACTGCAAGGAGGTCCAACCAGTCCATTCTAAAGGAGATCAATCCTGGGTGTTCATTGGAAGGACTGCTGCTAAAGCTGAAACTGCAATACTTTGGCCACCTCATGCGACGAGTTGACTCACTGGAAAAGACTCTGATGCTGGGAGGGATTGGGGAAGGAGGAGAAGGGGACGACAGAGAATGAGATGGCTGGATGGCATCACCGACTCGATGGACGTGAGTTTGAGTGAACTCCGGGAGTTGGTGATGGACAGGGAGGCCTGGCATGCTGTGATTCATGGGGTCGCAAAGAGTCGGACACAACTGAGGGACTGAACTGAACTGAAATGACATACTGTAGAACAATACATTTCAAAATAATTATTTTCCCTAAAATTGAGAAAATCTGAGGCATGATCTTTGTGTCACCTCTATTTTAGATGACTGTTTTTCCCTGAAGGAGGAGAATGGGATTGAGGTGCATTTCAGTGACAATAAAAATGCACCAATCATGTCGGTATTTCAGATCTATAGAAAAAAACAGAGCAACCTTTCTGATTCTTTGACAACAATGAGAAAGTTACAACGAGTCCTAGAGTTTGTAGTCTATCAGTCCACTCGTCTTCCCAATACCCTCTAACCTGCTCTTTCTGTTGTACTAGGATCAGATCTTTCAATGTTGAAAGAGAGAGAGAAGGGGGGAAGGAGGAAGGGAGGGGGAAAGGAAGGGAAGGAAGAGAGGAAGAAAAGAGAAAGGACGGCAAGACCGATCATGATAGTTTGTTCTACCAGTGTCACCATCAACATAAGAAAAGAGAAACCATGTGTTGCAGGCTGAAAATAGTTCCCCAATGATATCCATGTCCTGATCTCCAGAATCTACGAATATGTTGCTCAATATGGTATAAGGGGCTTGTTACATGAGACTAACTGAAAGGATCTTGAGATCAGGTTATCCTGGTATGGGCCCAATGTAAACACATTGTAAACACCTTATAGGAAGGTGACATTATAGGGGTAGGGATAGGAGAAGAGAGAGAGAGGGAAGATATAAGGACAGAAAAAGAGGTGAGGAAAGAGAGGATATGATACATTATTGGCTCTGAAGATCAAAGGAGGGGCCATGAGTCACGAAATTCAAATGGTCCTTAGAAAGTTTAAGAGGCAAGAAAACTGATTCTCTCCTAGAATCTCCAGAAGGAACACGGGTCTACTGACAACTGGATATTAGGTCAGTGAAAATGAGTTTGCATTTCTGACCCCCAGAGCTGTAAAATAATAGATTTATGTTATTTAAGCCACTGAGTTTGTGGCAAACTCTTACATCAGCAAAAGGAAATGAACACATCATTATAAAGGTGATCTAGCCATGTCATGTTTGCCTCAAGGTGAGTGAGCCAGCAGTGGTCTGAGTGAACTATGAACACAGGTCAGTGGTTTCTAGTTTGGCCCTCATGCAATGGAAGGAAGCAGGGTGTACCACTCAGAACATACCACCTAGCAGCTAGAATTCTAAAAGTTGGCCAACTTGCCTTGGAGAAGGAGCCCATTCTGCTAAGAAGCTAAAAGGTACTCAGGAAACACCAGACCCACCTCCCCTAACATCCCCAGACTCCTCAGATTTACATAAACCAAGAAATCTTATACTGCTTTCTCACTTCTCATCTTGGGATTATACATATGATTGATATGACAGGAGCATCTTAGAAAACAGTCAACTCAAAAGGAAGCAAGAATATTTAACAGAAAGGCATAACACAGGATGAGTAAACTGCGTGGGAGAATCCACGTTTTGGGGTGAGAGAAGCAGATTGTAAGGAAAAATGCCTCCAACAAAAACAAAAAGTATACATATCAAAAAGCACAAGTATGGATTTTAAAAATATTTACTTAAAGGCTCACCAAAACCAGGTTTTAACAATTCCCAGAGTATTTAGGTGTGGCTTACAGTAACAGCTCATACTGTCATCAAATTTCCACCAAAAATAATATCCCAAACTGCCGAATTACATTTACACTGGCCTCCTGAAAATTATGTGAAGATTTTTCACGAATACCATCTGTAACTAGAAGGAATTCAGCATGGTCCAGAATGGCAGAAGGTCTAGAACCAGGCAGATTCTGGCTAAAGATAGCATTTAAAGAAATTAGACAATATGGGGAGCCCTGTCCCTGTGTCTTTGGACAAGCTCTAACTTCTCTGATCCTCAGTTTATTCATCCATTAAGTGATGGTAGTATACAGTCACTCCTCCATGTCAATGGGGGATTGGTTCCAGGATCCATGTGAATATCAAAATCCACGGATACTCAAATCCCACAGCCAGCCCTCTGTATCCACAGATGTGGAACCCATAGACACAGAGGGCCAACTGTATCTTCTTCATAGGATGTTAAGAAGATTAAAATAAATAATGCTTATAAGCTACCTTTCAAAATATGATCCAGAGGCTGCTTAATTTCTCTTTTCAGAAACTTTAGAAAGTCAACAGGTAGAATTTCACTAGCTCATAACAAGGTTAGCCAGGCGGGCAAGAGCAAGGATATGAAATTAGATTTTTCATTGAGTCATGGTAGGGGGAAGAGCTGAAGAGAAGTGACCCAGCTGCAAATGCCCAAGGGCTATGCCATCTGAGATGCTAAGCATTGTTCCCAGGGGAGTGAGTCCACCAGTAACTGGTCTCAGTCCAGGTAGGCAACTAACAATGAGGAATTCAAGGTGATGTTAGGATTTTGGAGGTATCCACACTAAAGAATCTGTATACAACGCAAGATTGACCCCTGGGCCAGGAAGATCCTCTAGAGAAGGGAATCGCTACCCACTCCAGTATTCTTGTTGGAAAATTCCATGGACAGAAGAGCCTGGAGGGCTACAGTCCATGGGATTTCAGAGTCAGACACAACTGAGCTACTAACACATTACATTACATTGCATTACATTAAGTTACATGGAAAAAGACAACAAAGTAGAATTGCTGCTCATCAGGACAGGAACCAGGTGGTTTCCCAGAAAGAAAATTGGGAACCATGAACCAAAGCTAAGCACTACTTTTAAAAATGTTGACGTCTCACAGGGTTGGGTTGGAGCTCAGGAACTAAGTAGAAGTCTGTATATAAGAGAGTTAGTAGAGCAGTGAGGGGATCTCAAATCAGGCAAAAAAAATCTCCCTGACTCTGGCAAGGATTAGTCTAAAACACAGGACAATGGTCCAATCTACAGGTGGTATCAAAGAAAAGTTGCACTGGACAGAATAAAACAAGCAAGGAAGTCTTTATTCAAGGCTATTGTACAAGGTACTGGAGAAGACTCTTGAGAGTCCCTTGGATAACAAGGAGATCAAGCCAGTCAATCCTAAAGGAAATCAACCCTTCCAACATTTACTGGAAGGACTGATGCTGAAGCTGAAACTCCAATAACTTTGGCCACCTGATGTGAAGAGCTGACTCATTGGAAAAGACCCTGATGCGGCGAAAGACTGAGGGCAAGAGAAGAAGGGGATGACAGAGGATGAGATGGTGGATGGCATCACAGACTCAGTGGATATGGGTTTGAGCAGACTCTGGGAGATAGTGAAGGGCAGGGAAGTCTGGCATGCTGCAGTCCCTGGGGTCGCAAAGTGTCAGACATAACTTAGTGACTGAACAACAACAAATTGTACTGGGGAGAGAGAGACTAACTCAACCCCACCCACAAAAAAAAGGCAGAGTTTCAAAGCCTGAAATGGACTGGGGGACAAATTAGAACATCAAATTAGAACATTAGCTTGTGGTCAATCAAGATAAATCACAATATGTGTTTGCTAATTGGTGCTCGTGGAAATCAAGCTCTGGTCCTTCTACATGTATAGGAAGACAGGGGTGCTAACTTTCTTGAAGGTTACATTTCAAAGGGATGACTCCTGGTCTGTAAGAAAGACATCTCTGGATTATAAAATTGGTAAGAGGCAAGAAAAAGACATATCTCAAAGGGGCAGATAAAGAGTTTACCATGCAAGTTTTGTAAAGTAAATATTCTAAGAAAAGGAAGGGCAGGGGCTCAGAGTCAGGAAGAAATCTGTCCAAAGTTTAGTCAAGCTGAGGAGCATGGTGAGTTCCTCTTGGTCAGTAGAGACTAAATAGCTGCAGCTTTGAGACTTTAAAATGCAGTCCTCCAAAGACCTGAATAATACCCAATCCTAACATTCTAACACGGTGGGTTAAACAACACAGTGGCCTTTCCAGGATCTGGTTGTCAGTGACACAGTAAAGACTAAGCACAGAAATCACGGCTCATCTTCATTTTCTACAAAGGACTACCCTCTTGCTTTTGCTGGAGGTCCCCATTAAGGAAAGTCTGAGCCAATGGCCTCCTCTGTTTTGGTGTCCAGCACCACCAAGCTCTGCTGGCACTGCCTCTGGCTGCTGCTGAAGCGATGGGTGATGAATAGTGTGAAAAAATGCAGACCCTAGCTCTCACTGGTGGGAATGCTGTCCTGGAGCACAAAGTGTGTCAAATACCCAGTGGGAAGGGGACAGAACACCTCACTCTTCATTGTAACCCAAATACTTTGGATTTCCCATGACTCCAGTGAATTTGTTAGAAAATAACTAATTCAGTTTATTCTGATGGTTCTCCTTCTTCCACATCTCAGGGACATGGAGGTGGGTGAACTGGCTTGGGAACATATGAATGACAAATGATGTACTATGTCAAGATTTTCCCCACTCTCCACTGACTGAGAGGCTACAGAACCAAACTTCATATGCAAGACCCATTCCTTCCTCTAAGGTGACACCTTTCTAAGGAGACGTCCCTGGGGGCTCAGAGGGTAAAGCATCTGCCTACAATGTGGGAGACCCGGGTTCGATCCCTGAGTTGGGAAGATCCCCTGGAGGGAGGAAATGGCAACCCACTCCAGTACTCTTGCCTGGAAAATCCCATGGATGGAAGAGCCTGGTAGGCTACAGTCCATGGGGTCGCAAAGAGTCGGACACGACTGAGCAACTTTGCTTCACTTTCTAAGAAGCTACTCAATTATTCATTGAAATGAACATTTCCAGGTCCAATCCACCTGTCTGCCTTGTTGACGCAGACAAGTCTCGCTGTCAGTGGTGTTCTCAGTCTACACCAGCAATGAGCTACTAGAGGCCCAGGTTAGCTACAGCCAGGCCAGACGGAAGAACAGGAAGAAGATTCTCTTTTGCTGCAACTACTGCTTTGTTAATTTTCATGCCTAGAATTCAGAATAAAGCTTCATTTTGGCATTGTTCTACTGTCAAGTAGGTAATTTTACCTGGAAGAACGTATCTTGATTTTTCTATGATACTCAGCACATCTATGATCATTTTGCATTTGGGGGGGAAAATGTGTCCCATTAAGAGTTTTTCTTTTGCTGAAAGTTATCCTTGTGCAAAAAGTTTGCCTACCATGCATTTGGAACCAAGTTCCCTTTGCCCCATGTTTCTGTTTTCTTAGTTTAGTTCTAATCAACTAGGGAACAAGGAGAGAAATTTTAAAGGCAGAGTTGAAGAGGCTCATTTTTTTTTTCTGAGAGAGAAGACTTAAGGAGTTCATGGACAGTAAATATTCCTTTTCAGATCTACTAGAATCTCTTTTGACAGGTGAGCTGGCTTCTCACCTTTTTAAAAGTACATGTCATCAACGTGGATGAAAGAATCACAGAATGGGATTTTTGTTCTTGCATGGAGAAAAGTGTATCCTAAAAGTCATACAATTTTATCTTTAATTAAGGACATTTTGTGACTGTTAAGAAGGAAACAATGACTTGTGGGCACATTAATTCTCTATAGAAATTGAGAAGATTGTTCTATAAATAATCACTGGATGATATGTTTGTTCAGCAGGCATCCCCCTCATCAGCCCTCCATATCTGTAAGAGTGCCTAGAACACAGTAGATTATCAAAAAGGCATAAACAAATGCTTGGATAAGTGAATGAATTTCAGGGTTTATGAAGAGATGTAGCTGTTCAAATTTAGGAAGATTCCAAGCCTGGGGTCAGCTCTGAAATCTGGGTTTTTTCCTTACTTTTCCAACCTGAAGCTGGCTAACTAACATCTGGGACCTCAAACAGATCTTTCAAACTCTTGTGGTTTCTCAGGTTTCTTATTTAAAAGGCAAGGTTTGGACAAGAAAGCTCTAAGATTACTTCAAGCTCTATGAGGCTAGAATTTTACATTGCAAGGCTTATAGCAGGTACTAATGACCCCAAATCAGCAAATCTGTGCTAGCTATTTAAATCCCCCCTTTAAAAAAGGTAATAAAAGCAGACTGCTATCTAGAACAGGGAGCTCAGCTCAGCTCCCTGTGATGACCTAGATGAGTGGGACTGGGGAGGGGAAAGAGGCCCAAGAGGGAGGGGGATATATGTCTACATATAGCTAATTCACTTCATTGTACAGTAGAAACTAATATAATATTGTTTAACTACATTCCAATTTAAAAAAAAGAAGCAGGTTGCAAATTGCTTCAGGTCCACTAGGGGGCAGGTATCGAGACACATCTGCAGTTAAGAATGACTAGAAATACAAAACAATACCATGTGAGTTACTGTGGCACAGGATTAGAAGTTGCGTAACACTTCTCATTTGAACATCACAAAATACCTTGTAAGGAGAAAACTCTGACCCTACTTGGCAGATAACGAGGACTGTGGTGTATTCCAAGCAAATGAGTTGCTTGAAAGCACAGACACTTCACCCAAAGTAGGATTTGAAGTTCCAACATCCTGTATCTTATCTCTGAACACTGACCATCACTCGGGTGAATTACCGCGCTATGGGACCTGAGGGCTGTTGGGAAACCTAGACGTTGTTTCACCCAACAGGAAAGAAAGAACGGGCAACTAACTCTTCTGTTTGACGTTGCCGACACAGTCAGCCACCCAGCAGGCTGAGGTGCCAAGCGGGTGATGCCCTTCAGGGTGACTTCCTTTTGAAGTGCTCAGAAAGGATTTTTAAAAATCAAAGAAGAAAACATCTTGAAAAAATTGGCTGCTGGTGGTACTGTCTCTTCCAAGTTGACATCATCAATCAACCAACAGTGTAGGAGAACTGTCAAATTCCAGCAGCACGAGGGACAAGAGAAATAGTCAGACACCTGAAAAATGGGAAGCCGCTCTACAGCACAGCTGGAGCCACGGGGCTGTGATTTGGGGGGAGAGAATTTAATGGGGTTCAGGTAGGGGAAGGGGAGTGTGTTGCGGGTGTGTGTGTGCAAACATCAATTAAATTGTGCCTGATTCATAATTTTCTCTATTTCTCGGCAGAGTAACTTTCTGCCCTGCCTTATGCATTGTGCACAGCTACCTTAGAATTCATTTTTCAGCTGTTATTCATACTTGAGTTGGGTGTTTCTGAATGTATTCTTCCTCACAGTAACTGTTGACAGGTCCAACCCTGTAACCATCTGGCTCCTGAAGTAATGAGACCAAATGAAATGGAGCTTGAAGAAATTAACATTCTTTCCTTAATCTATTAATAACTGAGAAGTGTTGATTTTGGTGACAGCTAGATAGTTTATTATGAGGCATATTGGTTAATTAAGAGCATCATAATGAAGGTTATAGGAATGCATATCCCTCCAGAAATATACATATTTTTAATAAGGATAATTTCATTCTTCTCACAGGCTCAAAAAAAAAAAAAAAGCCAGTTGAAAATGGTATGCACAGAGAAAGTCTCAACAAAGACCAAATAGACAATTTTGAATGTATGTACCTGGTTATTGTAGTCTTACTGTGTTAAGTGTGCCTGTGTATATCAAATACAGGTGCTGTGGATCAATAGAAAACAAGTGAAAGTGAAAGTTTTAGTTGCTCTGTCATGTCCTACCCTTTGCAACCCCCTGGGCTGTAGCCCACCAGTCGCCTCAGGCTCTTCAGTTAAGAATCCTGGAGTGGATAGTCATTCCCTTCTCCAGGGGATCTTCCTGACCCAGTGGTCGAACTTGGGTCTTCTGCATTGCAGGCAGATTCTTTACTGTCTGAGCCACCAGGGAAGCCAGTTGCAAATAATTACAGGTCTTCCAGTTCCAATCTCCCACGATCCTTCCCCATCTGTTTATCTCAGGTGATGTCTTGCAGCTCTGTTCAGTCTTTACTCGGTGGATGGGTGGAGGAATCACCCACTTTGGTAGAAGTGAAAATGCACAGATTTTGATAGTTAGGTCATAGATGATGTTATTTCATCGCTCTTCTCTGACGTTTGCAAAAGTTTTCCTTCTGCCGGTGAAAATTTTATAAAAACTTGACCTTGCACAGACTTGTTACTAATAAGAGATTGCTTCTTTTCTTTTTTCTCACATGGAGCTCAGAGAAGGTGTCGTGTTGATGTGCAGTCTCAGTTCAGAATAAAGATCTCATCAAGAAATATTTTTCCTGTTTACCATCTTTGTTCCATTTTAGTTAACACATGTATGCATTTTTTTGGGGGGGAAGCTGAGTATCATTTTTTTCCTGACTAGTATCGCATTTTGAAAAAACACCCACACGTGAATTCCCAAGGTTTTCTCTACTGAGTATGAAATGATTTGTGTGTGTTTTCCTTGCACAAATGTGCTGCACTATTTCCTCCTCATTTTCCTTTTCATCTTGCCATTGTATTTTCACTAGCTGGCCAAGAAATTCCTGTGAGATAGTTGACTTGTCTTTATTGCTCTTTCTCTCACAGGACATAACATACAAGACTGAGTGGAAAGGTAATGATCTAAAAGTCTAGATAAGGTACTTCCCTGTGGTCCAGTGGCTAAGACTCCTTGTTCCCAGTGGAGAGGGTCCAGGTTCAGTCCCTGGTCAGGGAACTAGATATTGCATACTGCAAGTGAAGATCCTACATGCCACAATTATAAATGTGGCTCAGCCAAAAACAAATAAATAAAAGTCTAGATAAAATTGGTTAATGACAATCAGAGGTGCATTTTCCTACTTTTGGCCTCAACTACCCAGTTTGGTTGTCAAAGCTGAAAAATAACTAAACCAGAACCAGGTCTTTCTTTTTTTTAAGATTTTTTTTTTTTTTGATGTGGACCATTTTTAAAGTCTTTATTTAATTTGTTATAATATTGCTTCTATTTTATGTTGCAGTGTTTTTCCTGCGAGGTATGTGGGATCTTAGCTTCCTTAACCAGTGTTCAAACCCACAACCCCTGTATTGGAAGGTGAAGTTTTACCCACCGGACCATCAGAGAAGTCCCAGGCCCAGATGTTTAATGTAAATATTACTTTTCTGAACAGAAACTCTTGTTTTCCCTATCCTCTTTGCTGTGTTCAGCTCCATTTAAGTTCTACCTTTTTATTACACTTTCTGACACCTACTCTCCATTTTTTCCCCTTCCTGTGTATTGCTGATGCCAGACGTGTGTCAGCACCTTTGTAAACACTGTGCTCTCAACATTAGACTCAGGAGGCATGTGGGGAGCATACTTCTCATTCTGTGATAAGCATTCAGTTTGTCTCGATGAGTACTACTTATTCCTGTTTGTTTGGAGAAGTAGTTTTATTTTCCAAAATACAGTTAAATTACATTATTAAGCAGAATATTAGAATTAACTTCACTTCCACTATAGAACACTTTGGCTGGCCTTCTGCAGTTCCCAGCCAGGGCCCTGCATATCAGGATGACCAGACTGACGAACTGGAAACCGACTCAAGGCCATTTTGAGGTCTGGCAGTCCTTATCTGCTGTGGCCACAGTGAGGCTTGATTCCAAAATCAGGACAGAGAAGTCTCCAACTCACAGTCTGAGCTAGAGGCCAGAAAACTCAAAGTCAAGACTCATGATGGCTGGGTCAAGGTCATTCTGAGTATATTTGGCACCCAGCATTGGAATAATAGTACTCAATTATTATTTCCAAAGATTGAGAATAAGAAAAATGAAGAAAGAAAATTTTGTTTGAGAAAGCTCTGTCTACATCAGTGACTCCTTAAATCAATGACAGAGAGTGGACCCAGGAAATGATTAAAGGCTATGACTTTCTATATCTTAGTTACACTGTTCGAGCTTATTTTAGCCTCTTTTAAATAGATCCATCATTTTCACAAAAATACTGCTAATAAGAGGGTATAAAAGTTAAGCATCAGGCATAGCTTACTGTATCTAGGATTTTTTTCCAGCCTTTTCCCTTTGATTTTCCCATCATCACCAGAAAAAACTTATTTTAGACTGCCTTGGCTCTCCTATTGCCTAGCATTCTCTCTTGCCCTGAGCTTTTGCCTTCTTTCTTCAGTTTTCTTTGTCCAGATAATCCATTTGGACACTCTTCTCTGGCTTGAAATGTCAGACTACCTCTTATTCAATATTTTATTATTTTCTCCTAGCACCGTACGTACTGTAACTAAGGGTGAGAAATGTGTCTGCTGTTGAATTCAGCTTGCAAAGATTTATACCTACCCCACCAGTTAGTAGAGCCAGACTGCACTCTCTATATATCTGTTTTAATTCCAGACTTAATGCTTTACAATTTGTTTAATCATTCAAGAATACTAGAACTGTGTAGAGATCATAAGGCTTTTATATGACTTGCAGATGCCTTGGGACAAATGGTAAAACACTGATAAATTCTTATACATGCTTTTCTTATTGCAAAAGGTGAAGTAGAAACATTGGGTCATTCCATTTTGATACAGGTTAAATACTATAAATGGAAGTAAGCTAATATTAGAGGTAGAAACTTAGAATCTTGTGTAATATAAAAATAGAATGATGGTTTAGTGAAGCCCATAAAACTTGCCAAATTCAAACTAAGAAATAGAGACCAAAGTATTTAGTACCAAATTCATGACTATAGAGGCACATGGGTTTATTATAACTGGAGCCAAATAATTATTGGAGAATTAGAAAAACATTTCTTAAACCAATGCTATCTAAGATGCCTAAAAACACTATTAAAACTATTTAAACTTAGATAAATTAAGTTTCTGTGCTATGCTACAACTTACATTTTTCTCAAAGCATTTTGCTCTTATAAAACAAAGAATATGTTCTAATAGTATAAATTTATAATTCAAGTTGCAGAAAGAATAACTAGCATTGGCAGGACACTAATTCACTCAATGGCCAGAATATTTTTTATGTTTAACTTTTTACACAATGGAATATATATTAACTAATTCAAATATGGGAAACCAACAAGGTTAGAAAATATATTTTAATGGACATTTTGATTTAAATTGAATTATAAGTAATGTTAAGGTAAACTTATCCATTTTAATATTTGTCATTTTTCTATGTATTATGAATAGTTTAAGTGGAGAAAATAATTTTTCTCTCATTAGCAAGTTATTTCCCCTAAAATCTTGTTTTACTATGAATCTACCTGGTGTGCCCTTCTTTCATAAAGTTACTCTTTGGTTCAATTCTTTCAACTTCAGGTGAATGAAGAAGTATTATTTCCACAGTCAATCAGGCTTTGTTTTACTTAAAATCTTATGATGTAAAGAACCATTTATCTACTTTTATTTAGTTGCTTTACAATGTTGTGTTAGTTTCTGCTGTACAGCGAAGTGAATCATTTATGCACATATATATATCCTTTCTGTTTTGGATTTCCTTCTCATTTAGGTCACCACAGAGCATTAAGTAGAATCCCCTTTGCTATACAGCAGAGAACCATTTTATTTTATTCTCCAAAGAAATATCAGGAGTCTCACATCTTATACTAATAAATGTAAGTTTTATGTGTCAAGATTAAATTAAGGGAAAATCATAAAGATGCTACCAGAAAACTACTAGAGCTTATCAATGAAATCAGTAGAGATGCAGGATATAAAATTAATCTTCAGAAATCTGTTGCATTCTATATACTAATAATAAAATATCAGAAACAGAAATTACGGGAACAATTCCATTTGCCATCACATCAGAAAGAGTAATATATCTAGAAATAAATTGACCTAAGGACCTCCCCAATTTCATATGAGTTTCTCTTTTGTACTACTCTATCTCAGAAACATCCAGCTGAGAGGATTCTGGGAACTGTAGTTCAGCTTAGCCCTGTTGCTACAGTACAGACCACCATGGTCATGTAACTCTATTTGGTTTACTGAATTTGTGTTAAGTTTTTATGGGAGACACAAAATACGTAGTATACACAGCCCATGTTTATGAGGAGGATGTCATCTCAAAGCAAGGACAAAACGGCCCACTCAGCAGTGCAAGGTGGCATTCCACAGAGTTTCAGAATATATGCTCAAGCCAAAAATTGAAAATGCTGGGGAAAAAAACTGTCCTGAAAAGAATGCTTTCAATATCAGTTTTGTTTCCTATTCTCTACTTCCACTCTCTTAATAGCTTTAAAAAAAAAATCCGATGTAGGAAAAAATGGAGAAAGGCTATAACATGCACAAAAAGATCTGAAATAGCTTGCCTGATTTCATTCACTAGAACTAAAGAATTCAAAAATGTTTATGGTTTCAGAATAACCTTTGCTATATCACATTTACAGAACATATGCTCTCTGAGCAAATGAGAACCCATTTTGTTGAAAGAATAATGTCTTTTCTAAGTTTGAAACCTTTCCATTGGTAACCAAGAGAAACAGACTAGGAACTGTGGAGTAACCTACACTGAAATCTGTTCGATTTACCAGATGTTAATTTCCAAAGCTCTCCCTTCTTACAAGTACCTCAAGGGAGAGAGGCACCTCCTTTGAGACAGAAACAGGAGAGAAAAGATCAGTTTGAATAATGAGGCTGCATAGAGAGAACTTTACCTTTCTCACACAATGGGACAGAGTGTTTTTGGTGTCAGTTTACAACAGCCATTAGCTATGAAAGGAATTATAGGCCCATCAAGGGGAGACTATACCCCAGTGGATTTTAGGTATTAAAGGTTTCCTTTTTTGAGCTTCACTCCTTCTACAAAATACAGTGCTGATGGGAGGGAGACACATGCTTGAGAGAGCAGATCTCATGGGATGGAGTATTAATTCCATCCCACGAGTGAGCTTCCAATTCCTGCACATATGGAAAAAGAAAGAGTGTTGCCGTACTTTCATGTAGATTGGTCCCCTTTCTACTGTGTCCTCTTCATCACTATGATTCCCATCCTCTGCTCTTATCCTCTTCCACACAAGAATCACACCTGCGGTTCTAGATAAGCCCCCAAGACCAGATCCAGCACGTTTGATGTAGGATGTAATGCATTGTCCTCTGTTCCTAAGAAAATGAGCTTCGAAGATGTTTTGGTAGATCAGAGCCTGGGAGCAGAATAACCCCCCAAATGTTTCAACTTTTGGACGACTCTTTGACAGAGCCAATAAGTCAGCATTATACTTTATTTGCACTGGGGAATTGGTTGATGCTTATTTATCACAGTGTGGAGATCAGTTTGGGAGCATTTCCAAATGACACTCAGGAGAACCGAAATGATCTTCTCTCTTTGGGGGCCTGAAGGGAGAGTTCAAAGTTACCACCTCTTATGTAACCACCACCCAGGCACCTTGTGGGAAGCGAAGGTGGTGAACTATTTTGATACAAAGAGAACTTTAGGATGGGAAGTTTATACCTTCTGGAATTGTTTTACCAAGCAAAACCGTTCTCTTTTTTTCTCTTTAATCTCAAAGTAAATGTCTCTGGGATAAGTGATGTACAGTAATAACAAAGAGGGATCAGCCAGAGAGAGGGTATCAGAGAGACAGAACTCACAGAATTAATTGGGAGCACAGAGGCCTAAAACATCTGTATAAAAAAACCCCAAAAAAACAAATATGTGTTTACTGGTACAAAGCTGTTAGGCTCTCTGACAGAGGGTTTTACTAACTGGTCTATTAAGTGCTGTGTCTGGCTGTGCATTTTGCTGTGTTCCCATTGGCTAACATTTTTTTAAAGCTGCTTTGTGTTCTTGAGTCTTTCCAAGACCATCAAAAATAAAGGCACATGATCTAAACAAATGAAAGCTGTAGCTCAGATTTGGGAGTGATCTCATGAGTGTAGGCACGCATTGTGCATCCAGAAAATTCTGCTTCCAAAGGTCAGAAAAGAGATGCATATTTATGTGGTATGCATTCATGGGTGTCTATAAAAAGATAAATACCATAAATATATTTTATAGGAAGAGAGGGATTGTTTTCCATATAGTACTTTCCATTTTAGTATCTTTCACTTTTACTAGTTAAATATTCATTGTGCTTCCTTTATTAAGGTTGCCATTGGCTAGAAACCTTTACATCTCTATCATATGCTGATGTAAAGCTCGAAGAGGCACCAACAGGTCAATTGACATTTGTTTTCTAGTTATTCTTTATGAATTAATATCATTCATGTTGAGCCTTAGGTAGACGTCCCATAGTTCTAATCTCCACAGAGACAGGGGCAAGTTGTAGGCTGTACTTCTATATAACCCATTTTTAAGTCCAAGTTTATGTAAGGTTACCATCTCCTCTTTAATCTGCTAAACTTTTTATTCATTTTTGTCTTATGGATTTCCAATCATCTTCCTAATTCTTCTTTAGATTCTTCACCTCCTCATTTAGTCAGGAAACCGAATCAAAATCAGTGCTTTAAAATGAGTCAGAATAAAGACGAGTATAAAAAAAAAAAGTCAACCCTATGGTGACCTTAAAGATTCACCTATTTTATTACAGAAAGAATTTTTATATCTGGTAAGAGAGTAGTCTAGAGCCCTAGGTGCAAATTTACAGACTGTAATCTGAATCCTAGATAGCATATTAAAAAGCAGAGACATTACTTTGCCTACCAGGGTCCGTCTAGTCAAGGCTATGGTTTTTCCCATGATCATGTATGGATGTGAGAGTTGGACTGTGAAGAAAGCTGAGCGCCGAAGAATTGATGTTTTTGAACTGTGGTGTTGGAGAAGACTCTTGAGAGTCCCTTGGACTGCAAGGAGATCCAACCAGTCCATTTTAAAGATCAATCCTGGGTGTTCATTGGAAGGACTGATGCTAAAGCTGAAACTCCAATACTTTGGCCACCTCATGCGACGAGTTGACTCACTGGAAAAGAGTCTGATGCTGGGCGGGATTGGGGGTGGGAGGAGATGGGGACGACAGAGAATGAGATGGCTGGATGGCATCACCGACTCTGTGGACATGAGTTTGAGTGAACTCCAGGAGTTGGTGATGGATAGGGAGGCCTGGCGTGCTGTGATTCATGGGGTCGCAAAGAGTCAGACACGAGTGAGCGACTGAACTGAACTGAATCTGAATCCAGACTGATTTTTTTTTTTAGGGTACTAGTATTTTTTCCAAATAACAGTTGAATTTTGGTGTATATCAGTAGAGTGTGCATGCATGCATGCTAAGTCACTTGAGTTGACTTGTCTGACTCTGGGTGACCCCATGGAGTGTAGCCCACCAGGCTCCTCTGTCCATGGGATTCTGCAGGTGAGAATACTGGAGTGCGATGCCATGGCCTCCTCCAAGGGATCTTTCAGACCCATGTCTCCTGCCTTGGTAGGAGAGTTCTCTTGTATCTCCTGCATTGGCAGGAGAGATTGCTACCACTTGTGCAACTTGGAAAGCCCTCAGTATATATACTCTCCCAATCACCATAAGGTTCATCTTCCCTCATTTTCCTATACCTCACTTAACCCACAGATTTATATGTCAGTTGCCTCCTCTTGGCTCTCAGTTGTATATCCTAACAACACAGATACAATATTGACTCATGTTCAACTGTGTTCCTTCATGAATGTTTTTTAAGTCATATGTCGTAAGCCAGTCATGATTCTTCTTTAAGCTAACTCTTTCACTCTGTATTTGTCTGCTTAGGCTGCCATAACAAAATACCACAGGCTGGGTGATTTAAACAACAGACATTTATATTCTCAGAGTTTAGGAGTTGGGAAGTTCATGGCCAAGGTGCTGGTCAGTTTGGTTTCTGGTGAGAGGTCTCCTCCTGGCTTGTAGATGGCCACCTGTTTGCTGTGCCCTCACATGGCCTTTCCTCTGTGCTTGTGAAGAGAATGAACCCTCTGGTCACTTTCCCTCTTCTTATAAGGATATCAGTTTCATCAAATGAGGATATCAAACTTGGGATCTCATGTAACCTCAGTGACCTCCCTCAAAGTCCTGTCTCTAAACACAGGTTAGGGTTTCGACATAGGAATTTGAAAGGGACATAGTTCAGTCCATAACACTATCTATGAATCTTCAAGACTGTTCTCTTTGTGGTATCATCTAGGTCATGGACAGAGGTGCTGCAAATAAAGAGTTTTGCTTGGATCACCATAACCAAAGAAAGTCCTTGAACTGTGGACAGAGAGGGGACTAGAAATACTAAGAGATCAACAGGGAACTTCTTTCTGAAATGTCTATGCTCACTCTTTGGTTCACCTCTAGGATAGTTTGAATTATTTTTCAGCAAATATATAGGCCCAGTTTCCCCAGCAAGAGGTAGAATATGCTGTCCTGCCCACTGTGTTTGCTTTAGCAACGGGATATTAGCAGACATGATATAAGTAGAGTTGGAAACATGATTGTGCAGAGAGGCCTGGCTTCTCCTGTTTCAGCCACTGCCAAGAGGTGAACATGCTGGACCAAAGAGGATGGGAGATGTGTGGACCAGACCTGGGCTCAACCTTCCTCTTAGAGTCAAAGTCAACCAAGCCTAACCTTGATCAACTAGATCCCAAATGACAAAACACTCTAAGCTTTAAATAAAGGATAATTATGTGTCACTGAGTTTTGTTTGTTTTGAGGTGTGGGAGGGCATGTCTTTTTTCTTGTTGTTTAGTCACTAAGTCATGTCCAACTCTTTTGTGACCCCATGGACTGTAACCCACCAGGCTTCTCTGTCCATGGGATTTCCTAGGCAAGAATATTGGACTGGGTTGCCATTTCCTCCTCTGGGGCATCTTCCCAACCCAGGGACTGAACTATGTCTCCTGCATTGGCAGGCAGATTCTTTACCACTGAGCCACCAGGGAAGTCCTTGTCATTTTTTAGGCAGTAGTAATTAGCTAAGATGGATGTCAGTAGCCTTAAGTGGGATCCTTCCATAAAAAAATAAACCTAAAATACATGGCACAGGCTTAGGGTGTAAGCAGTAGGGGATAAGAAAACTGTTATAAAAGAGCAGACGAGTAGTAAGAAAACCTATAGGAATCTGAGTAAATGATCATCTACAGTTGACTCTTGAATGACTCAGGGTTCAGGAATGCCAACCCCATGTGCAGCAGAAAATCTGCATATAAATTTGCAGCTGGCCCTCCATGTCTCTTGTTCTGCATCACAGATTGAGTAGTACTGTAGCATTTATTTTTTAAAAACCATGTATGAAGTGGACCCACACAGTTCAAACTCATGTTGTTCAAGGGTCAACTGTATATAATATAGCAGCACAACTCTGGTTAAAGTCACCTGCAATAATCTAGAAAACAGCAATTACACAGGATGAAATTTTCTTGTATAAGATTTTCAGATGAAAATCTCCAGTTTGGGGCCAATTTGTTAACAGAAATAGTTAAGTTAATATATTATTGGATAAATAATAGATAGCCCTGTGGTTTGGTTGGCAAAATCATTTTTCTCCAATAGTGTTAACAAGGTAATATTTTTGTTCTTTTTCAACGTTGGTATGTATCAAATACAGAGAAAGGGAAAGTATGAGCTCACCTCCAATAAACGACGTGTTTCTTCTGAGAACTTAAAACATTTTCAACCCAAACTCAAAATGAAGTGAAGAGGTACAACTCCAGAGCCACACAAAATAATACAAAGCTTAAAAACAGGCAACGGGATTTACACTAAATACTTCTGTTGTGCCCTTTAAAGTAGAAACAAGGTTCTAGACTCAGCTTCAACTCTCTCTGGAAAGATCCAGAAAACCACAGATTTACTTATCATGTCAGAGTTGTTGATCTTGAGGAGCACCATGACCTTACTATAAACCTGAAGCAAAAATTGATGGACTTCCCTGGTGGTCCATTGCTTAAGAATCCGCCTTTCAACGCAGGGGGCGTGGGTTCAATCCCTGATCAGGGAATTGAGATCCACATGCCTTGAAGGAACTGAGCCCTTGTGCCAGGACTAGAGAGCTCAAAGAAAGATCCCACATGGCGCAATGAAGATCCCACACGCTGCCACTAAGATCTGATGCAGCCAAATAGTGATTTTAAAAAAAGTTTAAACTGGGCAGAGTGACAAACCCAGGTTGACAGAGAATTTGAATCTTAAGTAGGAGAGAGCAGTAACTCTCAAGCGAGTTTTCATGCCCATAGGATTCAAATTCCAAGGCAAAGGGACCTAGACATGTGGTTGCAAAATCACGATTCACTGACTAAAATGCAGAGGATGTCATAAGGTTCCTTGAGAGAGGGTCCAACAGAAAATAAGAAAGTTACCATAATCCTGGAGGTGGGAAAATGCTAAAAAATAAGGGGGGGGGGAATAATGCAGAAACTATTAATCAGAAAGCTTAACCCTGGACTCTTGCAAAATAACAGAACTATTTAACAGATGGTATGTTAGAACTTAAAAGAGAAAACAATCATTGCCAGGCTTGGGAAGTTAGGTGATATCAATCATTTTATGCTTTTAAAAATACTACATTTCATAGAATGTTAGCAACTATTGATTATAAGAAGCATCATTATTTTATATGACATAAAGAAAGAAAAACCCTGCCATCACTGAACCATGACAGGCCATCTCCTCTAAGGTTCATGCTAATTTCAAATAAGTTTAAATGCGAAATAAATGTGCATCCCAAAGCAGGAGGAACATGACATTGTTGTTTCCTTTTCAGGTGACTCCTCCTTAGAGATTTCCAGAGGAACAGTGGAAGGATAGACGAAGGACAAAATAATTTCCTGTTTCCTATTCTTTTCATCATTCCTCTGGCAGCACTACTTCCTAATCCATGATCAGCATATTGTACCTGTAGTAGCAACTGTTTTGAGTTCAGTTCAGTCGCTCAGTCGTGTCTGACTCTCTGCGACCCCATGAATCACAGCACGCCAGGCCTCCCTGTCCATCACCAACTCCCGGAGTTCACTCAAACTCATGTCCATAGAGTTGGCGATGCCATCCAGCCATCTCATTCTCTGTCGTCCCCTTCTCCTCCCACCCCCAACCTTTCCCAGCATCAGAGTCTTTTCCAGTGAGTCAACTTGTCGCATGAGGTGGCCAAAGTATTGGAGTTTCAGCTTTAGCATCAGTCCCTCCAATGAACACCCAGGATTGATCTCCTTTAGAATGGACTGGTTGGAGCTCCTTGCAGTATAAGGGACTCTCAAGAGTCTTCTCCAGCACCACAGTTCAAAAGCATCAATTCTTCGACCATCAGCTTTCTTCACAGTCCAACTCTCACATCCATACATGACCACGGGAAAAACCATAGCCTTGACTAGACGGACCTTGGTTGGCAAAGTAATGTCTCTGCTTTTTAATATACTATCTAGATTGGTCATAACTTTCCTTCCAAGGAGTAAGTGTCTTTTAATTTCATGGCTGCAATCAGCATCTGCAGTGATTTTGGAGCCCAAAAAAATAAAGTCTGACACTGTCTCCACTGTTTTTCCATCTATTTCCCATGAAGTGATGGGACCAGATGCCATGATCTTTGTTTTCTGAATGTTGAGCTTCAAGCCAACCTTTTCACTCTCCTCTTTCACTTTCATCAAGAGGCTTTTGAGTTCCTCTTCACTTTCTGCCATAAGGGTGGTGTCATCTGCATATCTGAGGTTATTGAGATTTCTCCCGGCAATCTTGATTCCAGCTTGTGCTTCTTCCAGCCCAGCGTTCCTCATGATGTACTCTGCATATAAGCTAAATAAGCAGGGTGACAATATACAACCTTGACGTACTCCTTTTCCTATTTGGAACCAGTCTGTTGTTCCATGTACAGTTCTGACTGTTGCTTCCTGACCTGCATACAGGTTTCTCAAGAGGCAGGTCAGGTATATGCAGGTCTATAACATTTTCACAAGCAGAATCACTGGCTCTCTCAGAGCACCAGTCAGGTGACATTCCCTTCTTAAAAGTCTCTTCATCACTTCCATGTGGGCCTATCGCCATTTGTTCATAGTAATTCCAATCTCACCTCTCGTTGTCTCCTAGCCCTAGAGGTGGTAGTTGATCCTACAGCTATTATGCTACTTGGTGATATTAAGTGGTCAATAGTTGCCTTTTCTACTCTCCAGTACTTAGTCAATAATAATTTTTAAATTAATTTTTATTAGAGTATAGTTGCTTTACAATGTTGTATTAGTTTCTGTGAGCTGTGCTTAGTCACTCAGTCATGTCCAACTCTTTGGGACCCCATGGACTACAGCCCACCAGGCTCCTCTGTCCATGGGGAATCTCCAGGTAAGAATACTAGAACTGGGTTGCCATGCCCTCCTCCAGGGGATCTTCCAAGCCAAGTCTCCCACTTTGCAGGCAGATTCTTTACCTAATGTCTGAGTCACCAGGGAAGCCCATGCTAGTTTCTGATGTACGGCAAAGTGAATCAACTATATGTATGAATATACTCCCTCCCTTTTGGATTTCCTTCCCATTTAGGTCAGCACAGAACACTAAGTAGCGTTTCCTGTGCTATATAGTAGGTTCTCATTAGTTGTCTGTTTTGTACAAAGTATCAATAGTGTATATTTGTCAGTCCCAAACTCCCAATTCCTCCCACCTCTCCTTTTCCCCTTGGTAGCGGTACATTTGTTCTCTGTGTCTCTATTTCTCCTTTGTAAATAAGATCATCCATATTATTTTTCTAAATTCCACATATATGCATCAATACACAATAATTTATATATAAATACCTGCTCAAGTAATTCATGTGGCTTCCGTCTCCTGACTAGACCTGGATTGATACACTGTGTGCGTGTGCGCATGCACATGAAAGAGGGAGAGAAGGATGAAAAGGGAGAGAAATGAATGGGCACACTGGATGACCAGCCTAGACAGCACGTTAGAAAGCAGAGACATTACTTTGCCAACCAAGATCCGCTAGTCAAGGCTATGGTTTTTCCCGTGGTCATGTATGGATGTGAGAGTTGGACTGTGAAGAAAGCTGAGCGCTGAAGAATTGATGCTTTTGAACTGTGGTGTTGGAGAAGACTCTTGAGAGTCCCTTGGACTGCAAGGAGATCCAACCAGTCCATCCTAAAGGAGATCAGTCCTGGGAGTTCATTGGAAGGACTGATGCTAAAGCTGAAACCCCAATACTTTGGCCACCTGATGCGAAGAGTTGACTCACTGGAAAAGACCCTGATGCTGGGAGGGATTGGGGGCAGGAGGAGAAGGGGACGACAGAGAATGAGATGGTTGGATGGCATCACTGACTCGATGGACATGAGTTTGGGTGAACTCTGGGAGTTGGTGATGGACAGGGAGACCTGGCATGCTCTGGTCCATGGGGTCGCAAAGAGTCAGACACGACTGAACAACTGAACTGACTGACAAGACAGTAGTAGTGGCCAGTTGGAAAAAAAAAATTATTAAAGCAAATACAATGTATGTGTATATACCTGCTATATTATTCATATACAAACCTGTGACCAGAAATCCTAAAATGAGAATCACTGTTATTCCAGGATGGACCTCACTTGGTTTTCTCTCCTATAACAATCCTTAATCAAAAATAACTAGTGATGCCAGGAGACAAAGATAATGCTAAAACACTAAAAGAAAAAAAAAAGAAAAAATCCATAGGTGATAAGAAATACAATTTAAATTATAACTATGATTAAAATATTCAAGATGTCTAAGAAAAGATGGGTATTTTCAATAGAGTGATATATGTATGTGTGTGTGTGTATATATATATACACACACACAAAGAAGAACTGAAAAACATAGTGCTTAAAATCAAGAACCAGAATTAGTGATGGATCACATAGCATGTAAGACATGGAACTGGAAGACAGGTCAGTGTAAAGAATCCAAATTGCAGTCTAAATAGAAGTAAAGAAATGCAAAAGCAAAGTGTAAGTCACACTGAGACATGCACATAAACAGAGGCCCAGCATGCTGCAGTCCATGGGGCTGCAGAGTCAGACATGACTGAGCGACTGAACTGAACTGAGAGTCCTATAAAGAGGAGGATAGGAATGGAATACAAGAAATACTAAAAGAGACCATGGTCTAAATGCTTTCAAAATCAAGAAGGCTATCATACCACATAATCAAGAAGGATTACAAGCTCAAACAGGAGAAGTGTAAAAGAAAACTAGACTTAGGCACATTACCCTGCAGATAACTACATATTCCCTACACATTGAGGCAAAATGCTCTGTGCCTAGCAGAGCACAGAGAGGAGAGAGGAAGGGAGGAAGGAAGGAAGGGGGAAGGAAAAGGAATGAGAAGAAAATCTGAAAAGCAGCCAGAAGATCTTTGACAAAGGAGCAAAGGCAATGCAATGGAGGAAAGAGAGTCTTTAGACAAAGGGTGCAAGAACAACTGGGCATACACATGCCAAAAAAAAAAAAAGAAAAAGAAGAAAAGAAATTAGAGAGAGTCCTTACAACCTTCACAAAAAGTTAACTCAAATGGATCATAGACCTAAATATGAAATACAAAACTCCAAGAAAAAAACATATGAGAAAATCCAGATGACTTTGGTTACGGAAAGGAATTTTTAGATATAACACCAAAGACCCAATCCATGAAAAAATAAGTTGAACTTAAAAGCCTATGCTCTGCAAAAGACTCTGTCAAGAGACTGAGAAGTCAAGCCACAGGCTAGGAGAAAATATCTGCAAAAGACACATTTGATAAAGGACTATTATCTGAAAAATACAAAGAACTTTTAAATGTGAGCAATTAGAAATTGAGCACCTCATTAAAAATGTGTCAAAGACCAGAGTGGACCCTCACCAAAGAAGATATGCAGATGGCAATAGCATATAAAAAGATGCTCCACATTACTTATCATTAGAAGATTTCAAATTAAAACAATAGTGAAATACAACTGCACACCTATTATAATGGCCAAAAGCCAACACACCAACAACTCAAAAGCTGGCAAAAATGTGGACCAACAGGAGCTCTCATTTATTGTTAATGGGAGCACAAAATGGTGCAGCTACCTTTGGAAGATGATTTGGCAGCTTCATATAAAACTAATCATAATAAGGGTAGATAACTATCTGCATGCAGCCATATGAATAAATCTCACTGACATGAATGAGAGTTTTGCTCCATGATTTAGTTTACAACAAGTTCAAAAACAGAGAATACAAATCTATAATGATGGACATTGTAAGAATGGTTGGTTACTTTTGGAGCTGGGATGCCTAGGAGGGAACACAGCATTCTGTGGTGCTGCTAACATTCTAGAACTTGATCTGGGTAGCAGTTACATTCTGTAAAATTTCATCAAGCTGCACATAGATTTGGACACTTTTAGCTCAGTCGGTAAAGAATCTGCCTGCAACACAGGAGACCTGGGTTCGATTCCTAGGTCGGGAAGATCCCCTGGAGAAGGAAATGGCAATCCACTCCAGTATCTTGCCTGGAAAATCCCATGGACAGAGAAGCCTGGCGGGATACAGTATATGGGGTCACAAGAGTCCGACATGACGTAGCAGCTAAACCGCCACCACTACATTTATATTAGGGGCATGTAGAAAATATTCTTTTGTATAGCCTCCTCCTCCTGCTGCTGCTGCTGCTGCTGCTGCTGCTGCTAAGTCCTTTCAGTCGTGTCCGACTCTGTGCGACCCCAGAGACAGCAGCCCACCAGGCTCCCCCGTCAGGGATATACAAATTTGGGGTTAATATTAATACTTTTTGGTACTTGCACACATCCAAGTAATCTTGAACCCAGGAAAATCAAAAGATTGCACAGGGAAAAAATGAAATGTGTCTCTTGTAAACATCAATTACACAGTCACAGTAACTTTTAAAATTTTCTAAATAATGACTCGAGCAAAAGGGAAGTGTTTGAAAAAAAGGAAGTGTTTGTACCTCTGTTTGGAGCATGTGTGTGTTTGTGTATCTGTCTTCTAATGCAGGATAATAGAAATAAAGGTGATATTTATAAGTGAAGAGTTGAATACTAGAAGAGTTAACAGCTTTAATTTCTGCTTCACTCAAAGTGGAGAAAGATGTGGCAGGACAGGTGTGATAGAACAGGAATTGACAAACATTTATTGGAAAGGACCACATACCAAATAGTTTAGCCTATGTGGGCCATATGGTCTCTCATGCAACTACTCACCTCTAACCTTACACTGCGAAAGCTGCCAGAGACAATATAGAAACATATGGGCATGGATGCTGTGTTCCTATATGACTTTTTTTTTTTTTTTTAACAAAAACGGGTGGGGTGTAGTTTGCTGACCCATTGCAGAAGATAACTAATTTTCCTTATAACCATAATATTATTGAACATTTTTAATAAAGAAAATGTATGTGGTCAGTCACTTAATATGTGATAATATTTATCAGATCTAATATGTCAGACATTATTCTAGAGTCTAGCAATACAGATGTGACCAAAACTGACAAAAATCTGTCCTCACTGAGTTACATTCCAGAATGTTATTATCATAAAATTAACTATAAAGAAAGGAGTAGTTAGATTACTTAAAATAGTTATATTTAAGGGTATATTAGGAGAAGGCAATGGCACCCCACTCCAGTACTCTTGCCTGGAAAATCCCATGGATGGAGGGGCCTGGTAGGCTGCAGTCCGTGGGGTCGCAAAGAGTCGGACACGACTGAGCGACTTCACTTTCACTTTTCACTTTCATGCATTGGAGAAGGAAATGGCAGCCCACTCCAGTGTTCTTGCCTGGAGAATCTCAGGGACGGGAGAGCCTGGTGGGCTGCCATCTATGGGGTCACACAGAGTCAGACATGACTAAAGTGGCTTAGCAGCAGCAAGGGTATACTTGAAGATTAACTGTGGGCCATTACTTAAGTTTTATGTTCCTGCAAGAACAATAAAATTATTTCCAAAAAACATATCATCATTAGTAGTTTTTTGTGGCATTTATAATAGTAATCTTCAAATGCTTTCCTCCCATATTACTTCAAATTATTTTGAAAACCCATGTACTCTGTATATTTTAAAATAATTATCTAAGAATCCTGATCATAAGGTTCAAATGGTGAAAATTATGGTGTGTTATAAATATTATCATTTAAAAATAAAACTAGTATAACTTTTTAACTGTAGCAAATGAAGACACACAAATAGCCAATAGGCATATGAAAAGATGGTTAATGTTGCTAATTATCATGGAAAGACAAATCAAAACAAGAACGAAATATCACTTCATAACTGTCAGGATGGCTATTGTCAGAAAAGAAGGATAGGGACTGCCTTGGTGGTATGCTGAATAGGAATCTGCCTGCCAACACAGGGGACGTGGGTTTGATCCCTGGTCCAGGAAGATTCCACATGCTGCAGAGCAACTAAACCCATATGCCACAAATACTGAGCCCACACACCCTGGAGCCCACACTCTGCAACAAGAGAAGCCACCACAATGAGAAGCCCATGTACAGCAACTAGAGAGGAGCCCCTGCTTCTGCAGCTAGAGAAAGCCCATGCACGGCAATGAAGAGCCAGCACAGTTAAAAATAAAATTAATTAATTAAAAGAAGGATTACAAGTGTCAGTGAGAATGTGGAGAAGTCAAAACCCTTGTACACTGTTAGTAGGCATGCAAAATGATGCAAATGCTCTGGGAAAACAGTATGGAGAGTCCTCAAAAAATTAACAATATTCCAGAGGAAAAATGATCTGGTCTTCAATTATTTATTGAAACCTCTGAGTTTCTAGTTTGTATGTGTGTGTATGAATCTGTGTGTATAAAATTAGTAATACAAATGCATAGTTCTGTGCTGTCTTGCTGGGGTTCCTTTCTTTGAGACTACAGTTTAATCCTTAATGAAAGGAGGGATTAAACTTAACCCTGTAAGTTAACATGTTTTGTTTAATATCAAGAACTATATTAAAATATGAATCTTATAAAAGTAAAAAAAATAACAATAAATCTACCGTGTGATCCAACAATCCATCATATGGGTACTTATCCAAAGAAATGAAAACACTAAATCAAAAAGATATCTGCACCTCCACGTTCACTGAGGTATTGTTTTGAATAACCAACATAGGGAAACAACCTAAACATCTTTCAGCATAGTAGTCAGGCCATCCCTCCCCGCAAAGGATGCTTTCAAACTGTGGAGCTGGAGAAGACTCTTGAGAGTCCCTTGGGCAGTAAGGAGATCAAATATTCATTGGAAGGGCTGATGGTGAAGTTCCAATACTTTGGCACACCTGATGTGAAGAACCAACTCATTGGAAAAGACCCTGGTGCTGGGAAAGATTGCAGGCAGAAGAAGGGGATGACAGAGGATGAGATGGTTGGATTGCATTACTGACTCAATGGACATGAATTTGAGTAAGCTCCAGGAGATGGTGAAGGACTGGGAAGTCTGGTGTGCTGCAGTCCATGGGGTCACAAAGAGTAGGACATGACTGAGCAACTGATCAACCCTGAATGAAGAAAATCCTGCTATATGCAACAGCAAGGGTGACCCTGAAAGACATAATAAATCAGCCAAACAAAGACAAACAAATGCTGTACAAACCTTGCTGATATGTGGAATCTGTAAAAGTTGAACTAATATAAGTAGTGACTGGGGTGAGGGGAAATACAACGTCACTCATCAAGGAGCATAAACTTTGAGTTTTACAAGGAGTCAGTTCTACAGATCCATACAACACTGCGATATTGTACATACACTTAAAAATGTTAAGAAGGAAGATGTCATGTGACATGTTGTTACCACAACAAAATAAAAATAGCTGTATCCAATACTTTCCAAATGCCATAATAATTTAATACCCACAATTTCTATGAAAATTTTCATAAAAGGCTCTTCTTTATTAGGAAAACTGATATTCCATCTTTGCATTGAAATTTTATGTTATTTTACCTTCTCTACCTTTTCATCCTCTTACAATATATTTTCATTCTTGAGTCTTTATAAAATTAATTTTTATTGGAGTATAGTTGCTTCACAATGTTGTGTTAGTTTCTACTGTAGGACAAAATTAATCAGCCGTGTGTGTGTGTGTGTGTATTCCTCTCCCTTTTGGACTTTCTTCCTATTCAGGTCATCAATAGTGTGTGTGTGTCAATCCCAGTATCTCAATTCTTCCCATTCTCTCTTTTCCCCCTTGGTATCCATACATTTGTTCTCTACTTCTGGGTCTCTATTTACAAGACCTAAATAGACATTTCTCCAAAGAAGACATACAGATGGCCAACAAATATATGAAAAGATGGTCGACATCACTAATTACTAGGGAAATGCAAATAAAAACTGAGGTCTCACCTCACATCGGTTAGAACAGCCATTTCCGACTCTTTTAATTAATTTTATAAAATTTTTGTATGCCACAAAAAGATGTATGTAAATTAAAATTTTGTGTTGGTTGAATTCTCTCTAACCGTAAGGTTCTAAATGATTTTCTGGATTGAGTTTTTATTATACTTATTAGCAATACATGGATTTAACACAATATATACATTACACACTTGGATATTTATTTTTTAAAAATAGTAATATTTTATTGGAAACGAATCTTATAGTAAAACTAGGGCTGTTTTACTTCAATCAGTTCATGTATTTATAGATGAATATTATTTATTGCTAGCATGAGAAGGGACACAACACAAATGACTTAATTCACTGTGATCATTGTTGTAAAGTCTGAGAGATCTTGTTCATCTAAATAAGGAGATAGGAATGAAAGGAATTTTATACTAATGTTATTCAGTTCTTCAAATTCTTCTTGAATTATATGCCAAATATTGAATAGTGATGTATCATCAGAATTATTCTTAATGATGTATGAGCCGACAATTTGAATAGGTCCTCCTTCAAATGTTTTGAAAGAAAAGAATTGGAAATGGCCTGATTTGCAAGAGCATTTTTACTCAGTCAATAGAATCTTTCCATTGCTCAACTTCTTGGAAATATACCAAAAGGCTTCACTAAGATTTATCAGATATCTGTTAATTATGCCTACTTGAAGCACTTTGTATAATCCAATAGATTCAGAAAGAGTTGGGAAACTTTAAACAGTGAGTTTTAAAATACAACTTTGCTATAATAAAATTTCTTATTAAATCATTTTATCTCATCATATGCTTAAAAAACTATCAGTCAAAGTCTAAGAGATGCAAATTTAGGTCCTTCATTTTGTGGAAAATAATTTAGAGATAGTCTAATAAACAAGCTCAATTCTCTCTTGACAACAATCAGTCTAATCCAAATTTCAGAAAATGCCTAAATTCATTTTTTATTCAGATAACATCTTAACAGTCAAATTAAGAAATAAGAATAAAAGACAACAAAACTTAAAATTTGCTAATGTAACTATCTGCATGTTTATAAAAGTAAGAAAATCTATATCTCATTCCTTAGCCTGTTATAATCCAATAGATTGTCTACTTTATATTGTAATCATTTATGAAGTAACATATGGTATGCCTTCAGTAAATTTTGCTTAGCATGTGAGAAAAATTCAATCAAAATCACACTTTAAAGCTCTGAGATAAAAACATCAATATCCTGAAACACCATAATTGTACTTAATTGTACTTTTTCTATATATTTAATGAAAGAGAAAAACTATTGCTGAACAATTATTATTGATTGATCATTTAGAATATATTTGCACTTTCTGTGAGGAAGTATATCATATTAAACAGTTTGTGAAATGAATTAAGTTGATGATTGCACTTAGAAAAATTGTACTCCAGTACAACTTTTTGTATGGTACAGTTCTTCTTCTGTCTAGCTTTTTGGTCTTGTACAATAGTTTATCTGGTTTGAGAAAGTAGTTTTTAAATTTCTTTTTGAATAACATACATGGATTCCAAAGAAAGCAAGTAAAATTTTATCCATATCTTTTATTCAGTGTATGTTGAAAACTTTGGTATTCCCTGAACACAGTGAAGGAACTTTTAAGGGAATCATCATCACTAAGCTGGTTCAGATATTTAAAGGTTCATTTCTTTCCTGCTAATACCAAGATGTGGAAACGGAAATGAACTTTAAAAAACTGCTTATATGTGTGAAACACAAGTCATTTTTAGTGTTCACTATATCTTATTGGTAATATTTTTCTAATTTTCTTTGTTTTGGCTTGGCATTTGCCTCTTTCTTAAGCAAATATCCTGTGAATGAAAGAAGCTGAAACATCTGTACACCTGAAACTAACACAGTATTTTAAATCAACTTCAATAAAAATAAAATTAAGAAATTCTTTGTGGATCATCTGGAAATATAATTAAAACTTGATTTAATAACTATATAAAATATATTTTATACCCCCAAAATAACAGCCTCATGGAAAAACATGTGAAAGATTGAACATGTGCTAAACTAAAAGAAATACACTGATAAATTGTGAAAAGCAAATGTAAGTTTACACTGTTGTACCACTATATAATAGGACTTGAATCCCCAAATCACTACTAAAACATTAAACAAATTACAAATTCATTTACCTTTTTAAAAAGTTATCTTCTAAAACAAAACAAAGCAAAACAAAAAATTATAAGAGCAAGGCTTTGGGGTAAAAAAAATTTTAATATGTATTTAGAGATTACTGCATTTCTTCCAATTATGTCCACAGATCATAAAATTTTAATTATTTAAGGTTTTTATGTAATATTTTATTAAATATTGAATAGACAAACATTGCTCATAGCCTGTGTGTCAAGTATAAAGACTAACAATATAGTGAAAGTGCAACTATTAATTGTTCAGTTGTGTCCTACTTTTTGTGACACCATGGACTATAGCCTGCCAGGTTCCTCTATCTATGGAATTCTCCAGCCAAGAATACTGGAGTGGTTGCCATTCCTTTCTCCAGGGGATCTTCCCAACCCAGGGATCAAATCCAGTTCTGCTGCATTGCAGGCATATTCTTTACTGTCTGAGCCACCAGGGAAGCCCAACAACAAGGTAACATACATCAATTTAAGGGAGAAAATTAACTGTACATGTGAATTCCATTTAGTAACCTCTTTTCATACTTGATCTAGTTTCTTCTCCTATTCTCTCCATTAACTACTACTATAACAACTCTTGTTTATCAAAAAAAGAAAAAGCTGGAACATCAAGGATGACACAAAGCTTTTCCAAGGCCAGATCTGGGAGGGGCCAAGCAACATGCTCACATGGTCATTATATTTTTATAAAACATAACACTGAGACAGTGTAGCCCTAATCACTGCTACACTGTAAGCACTGTGACTTCCCTTCCTGCTTCATTCTGACTTCACTTCCTGCTTCGTTCAGTTTGTGCTTAAGTGGCCTTAGGCTTTCTGGAGAAGATGACTAAAGAAAAAGGGAGTTGAAGACATATTAGCTTTGGATTTGATGGGATATTTTTACATGATTCACTGTCAGGTCGTCACGACCATGTATACTTATTCCTTTAGCTGTCCTAATATAGAACTGCTCCCCACATTATGACATGATATGAACTTACACTGCCACGATGTGAACTTGTCTGATGAAGCTTGCTACAGGAAATTTGTGGGTAGTGCAGGAGAAATAAGAAGCTGGTCTGAGAAAATTCTTGCAAATCTCACAGTTTATACGAGAAAGAAATGTCTCGTATTTGACAATAATCCCAATAGTCACCAGGTATGACCAATAATGGTTGTAAAACTGATGGAAAGTGCTTTATGCTGTCAATGCCAAGAAAAAACTTTTCCATCTATCATGCGAGAGGAAAGATCAAATTATCTTCCTATTTCTTCCATAAAAATGATGTTACCCAACTGTTAGAAGAAGAAATGATCAAAATATATGCCAGCAAAATAAAAGGGAAAAAGGAGGGAATTTTTTTTACCCAGGTAGTTCATAAAATGCTGTTTTCCTGAATCATGATATTTCTGGCATTTGTCAGCATTTTCACACACGACTTAGCTACTGAACTTCAACAACCAGTGAATCCATTGGAAAGTCCCCGAATACCTTCTAGGGTAGGTGGATCCATATTTGAATCCCCCTCCTTAATTATGGACAGAATGGAGCGTAAGACAAATGCCGGTCACACTCTTAAACCATATGCCAAACTAACTGAGACATCCAATGGGTACCACATCTGGCTCTGGCTCTTCCTTCCTCCCTGCTTCTCTCTAATGCTTCCCCCCCAACACACACACACTCTCCCCTTTAATATCTGGCTTCCTCCCTTCATTATTCTCTATTTGCCCCATGGTTCACTCCTTTAGTTTGGAGCTGTCCTCATCCAGCGGCATACCCTACTTGTTTCCTCCATTCACACCACCCTTATTCTTCTTTTTCATTCACTCTATGTTCTCATTCTTTTTAAATAGTACGAATTCAAGTTTTTAAGTGGGCGCAATTTTTAGAGCAGTTTTGGATTTGCAGAAATATTCTACAGAGAGTGAAAAGTTCCCATAAAACTCCTTCCTTAACACCATGTCTCCTGTTACTAACATCTTGCATTATAGTACATTAGTTACAATTGATATACCAATATTGACAGATCCATATGAACTAAAGTCCATAGTCTGCATTAGGGTTTAGTCTTTGTTTATAGTAGCAAGGGTTTTTAACAAATGTCATTACAGTATCACACAGAAGAGTCTCATTGTCCTAAAAACCTCTTGGTGTTCCACCTATTCATCATTCCCTCTCTCCCCCTAAAATTACTGTTTCTTAAAAAATGCTACAATCAAAATTGCCCTATGTAGTCATCAGTAGAAAAGAAAGTTGATTAACACATATATGTGGAATCTAGAAAAATGGTATAGATGAACCTTTTTGCAAAGCAGAAACAGAGACATAGATGTAGAAAACAAATGTATGGATGTCAAGGGGGAAGGAGGATAAGGGAGTCTGGAGACTGGGATTGACATACACACGATACTGTCACTATGTATAAAATAGATAACTAATGCGAACATACTGCACAGCACAGGGAACACTACTCAATGCTCTATGATGACCTAAATGAGATGAAAATGCCCAAAAGAGGAGATATAAGTATACATATAGCTGACTCACTTTGCTGTACAGCAGAAACACAACATTATAAAGCAACTGTACTCCAATAAAATTAATTTAAATAAAACAGATTCATTTTTACTAGCCATTCTTATGTGGTGATTGCAGCCATGAAATTAAAAGACGCTTACTCTTTGGAAGGACAGTTATAAGCAACCTAGACAGCATATTAAAAAGCAGAGACATTACTTTGTTAATAAAGGTCCATCTAGTCAAGGCTATGGTTTTTCCAGTAGTCATGTATGGATGTGAGAGTTGGACTGTGAAGAAAGCTGAGCACTGAAGAATTGATGCTTTTGAACTGTGGTGCTGGAGAAGACTCTTGAGAGTCCCTTGGACTGCAAGGAGATCCAACCAGTCCATCCTAAAGGAAATCAGTCTGGGGTGTTCATTGGAAGGATTGATGCTGAAGCTGAAACTCCAATATTTTGGCCACCTGATGCGAAGAGCTGACTCATTTGAAAAGACCCTGATGTTGGGAAAGATTGAAAGCAGGAGGAGAAGGGGATGACAGAGGACGAGATGGTTAGCTGGCATCACCAACTCAATGGACATGAGTTTGGGTAAACTCCTGGAGTTGGTGATGGACAGGGAGGCCTGGCGTGCTGTGGTTCATAGGGTCGCAAAGAGTCGGACACAACTGAGCAACTGAACTGAACTGAAATATTTAATAACATTTATTCATATTCCATTTAGTATTTCAGTTGATTATTACAATAAGTATAATATTTTTATTTTAAGGATAAATATATTGAGCCTCAGAAAGTTAAACTGACTTGGTTAAGTCATTTGACAATATCCATTACAATGGAAATTATCCATTACTGACATTATCCATTATTGATAAATCCATTATCAATTTCCCACCAACAGTGCTAGTTGAAGACAGATGTGAATGAAGCCAATATGTGTATTTGCTGATGGTTGAAAATAGTCTTTTTACTCCACCAACTCGTTTTAGTGGATTGTTTTACAAATCATTTTACAATGTTGTGTTAGTTCCTGCTATACAATGTGAGACTTCCCTGGTGTTAGTCATAAGTATACATATGTCCCCTCCCTCTTCACCTTCCCCCCATCTCAGCTTCCCCATCCCACACCTCTAGGACATCACAGGAGCACTGAGCTGAGCTCCCTGTGCTATTTAGCAGGTTCCCTCTAGTAACCTGTTTTACACATGATAGTGTATATATGTCAATCCTAATCTCTTAATACATCCCATTTCTCATTTCCCACGTGTCCCCACAAGTCTGTTCTCTATGTCTGTGTCTCCGTTCCTGCCCTCCAAATAGGTCCATCAATACCATTTTTCTAGAGTCCATGTTTACATTAATATACAATACTCATTTTCTCTTTCTGACTTCACTCTGTATAACAGGCTCTAGATTCATCCACCTCACTTCAACAGACTCAAATTTGGTCCTTTTTATGGCTGAGTAATATTTAATTCAGGCTGGATGAAGCACAAGCTGGAAAATCAGTCAATCCTAAAGGAAATCAGTCCTGAATATTCATTGGAAGGACTGATGCTAAACTGAAACTCCAATACTTTGGCCACCTGATGGGAATAATTGACTCATTGGAAAAGATCCTCATGCTGGGAAAGATAGAGGGCAGGAGAAGGGGACAACAGAGGATGAGATGGTTGGATGGCATCACCGACTTGATGGACATGAGTTTGAGCAAGCTCTGGGAGTTGGTGATGGACAGAGAAGCCTAGCATGCTGCAGTCCATGGGGTCTCAAAGAGTCAGACACAATTGAGAGACTGAACTGAACATTTCATTGTATATATGTACCACATCTTCTTTATCCATTCCTCTGTTGATGGACCTCTAGGTTGCTTCCACATCCTGGCTGTTGTAAACTGTGCTGCAATAAACATTGGGGTGTATGTGTCTTTAATGGTTTTCTCAGGGTATATGTCTAGTAGTGGGACTGCTGGGTCAGATGGTAGTTTTTGAAGGAATCTCCATACTGTCTTCCATAGCTGCTCTGTCAGTTTACTTTCCCACCAACAGTGCAAGAGGATTCTCTTTTATCCATATCCTCCTTAGCACTTATTGTTGTAGATTTTTTTTGATGATAGCGATTCTGACTGGCATGAGGGAATTCCTCATTTACTGTACCAATTCTTAAATAGCCCTGTGACTTATCACAGATAGGTGTATGAGTTGTGGCTGCTGACTTCCAAGGAGTCTATGTTATATTAATAAATATGTTTATGACAGGTAGAGATTACCTATATGATATGATGTATTGGTAAAGTCATATCATACATTAAAAAAATATTTTACAAAGTAACTTTATTGAGATATGCTTTCAGTTCAGTTCAGTTCAGTCGCTCAGTTGTGTCCGACTCTCCGCGACCCCATGAATTACAGCACACCAGGCCTCCCTGTCCATCACCAACTCCCAGAGTACACTCAAACTCATGTCCACAGAGTCGGTGATGCCATCCAGCCATCTCATTCTCCGTCGTCCCCTTCTCCTCCCGCCCTCAACCTTTCCCAGCATCAGACTCTTTTCCAGTGAGTCAACTCGTCGCAAGAGGTGGCCAAAGTATTGCAGTTTCAGCTTTAGCATCAGTCCCTCCAATGAACATCCAGGATTGATCTCCTTTAGAATGGACTGGTTGGATCTCCTTGCAGTATAAGGGACTCTCAAGAGTCTTCTCCAACACCACAGTTCAAAAGCATCGATTCTTCGGCGATCAGCTTTCTTCACAGTCCAACTCTCACATCCATAGAACTAACACCCAAAAAAGATGTCCTTTTCATTATAGGGGACTGGAACGCAAAAGTAGGAAGTCAAGAAACACCTGGAGTAACTGGCAAATTTGGCCTTGGAGCATGGAATGAAGCAGGGCAAAGGCTAATAAGAGTTTTGTCAAGAGAATGCACTGGTCATAGCAAACACCCTCTTCCAACAACACAAGAGAAGACTCTACACATGGACATCACCAGATGGTCAACACCGAAATCAGATTGATTATATTCTTTGCAACCAAAGATGGAGAATCTGTATACAGTTAGCGAAAACAAGACCAGGAGCTGACTGTGGCTCAGATCATGAACTCCTTATTGCCAAATTCAGACTTAAATTGAAGAAAGTAGGGAAAACCACTAGACCATTCAGATATGACCTCAATCAAATCCCTTATGATTATACAGTGGAAGTGAGAAATAGATTTAAGGGACTAGATCTGATTGATCGAGTGCCTGATGAACTCTGGACGGAGGTTTGTGACATTGTACAGGAGACAGGGACCAAGACCATACCCATGGAAAAGAGATATGCTTTCAGTTCAGTTCAGCTCAGTCGCTCAGTCGTGTCCGACTCTCCGCGACCCCATGAATCACAGCACGCCAGGCCTCCCTGTCCATCACCAACTCCCGGAGTACACTCAAACTCATGTCCACAGAGTCGGTGATGCCATCCAGCCATCTCATTCTCCGTCGTCCCCTTCTCCTCCCACCCCCAACCTTTCCCAGCATCAGAGTCTTTTCCAGTGAGTCAACTCGTCGCATGAGGTGGCCAAAGTATTGCAGTTTCAGCTTTAGCATCAGTCCCTCCAATGAACATCCAGGATTGATCTCCTCTAGAATGGACTGGTTGGATCTCCTTGCAGTATAAGGGACTCTCAAGAGTCTTCTCCAACACCACAGTTCAAAAGCATCGATTCTTCGGCGGTCAGCCTTCTTCACAGTCCAACTCTCACATCCATACATGACCACGGGAAAAACCATTGCCTTGACTAGACGGACCTTGGTTGGCAAAGTAATGTCTCTGCTTTTTAATATACTATCATGGTTGGTCATAACTTTCCTTCCAAGGAGCAAGCGTCTTTTAATTTCATGGCTGCAATCAGCATCTGCAGTGATTTTGGAGCCCAAAAAAACAAAGTCTGACACTGTTTCCACTGTTTTTCCATCTATTTCCCATGAAGTGATGGGACCAGATGCCATGATCTTTGTTTTCTGAATGTTGAGCTTCAAGCCAACCTTTTCACTCTCCTCTTTCACTTTCATCAAGAGGCTTTGAGTTCCTCTTCACTTTCTGCTTTACATGCAATAAAATGCATCCATCTAAATGTGTGGCTTGATGTGTTTTGACAGATCTATACATCTGTGTAACCACCACCACTATTAAGATACAAAACATTTCTGTCACCTTCAAAAGTTCCCTCATGTCATACCAAACATTTTAACATCCAATTAATTTCAGTGAGGTAACATCTCAGATTTTTAGTTTCCACTGCAATCCTTTAGCTGTATATTTTCATTTCAAGTTTTCCAAACATTCTGTATATAGCAGATTCTTGCACAAATGATAACTTTTAAACCTGTGTAGAGACAGACTCAGCCATGCATGTGTTTCAGTTTTTATAAACATTCTGTGATACAGAGAGCACAGTATTGTTTATGCTGACAGCTGTATGTGAATATTTTAACTATTTTGAGAAGTGAACAGGTTGGATTTTTGGGTGTGCCAGCAAGTCAGCACATTGTTACTGGCACGGTAGCACTTCCTTGTAGATTAATAATAGCTTTTCTTTTTAATTCTAACTTTTTTCATTGCTACTATCAGATCACGAAATGTATATAATAATCATACATAAGTTCCCAAATTTCTCACTAAATGCAATCATGAAAGATCTTTAAGATCTAATTAGTGAAGTGATTTATCATATTGGCAGACAGCTTTAAGGCTGGGATGATGAAGGAAATAGTATTTGAGCCAGAATCTTATTCCCAACTTTCTTTTCGTTATAAGTCAGACATCATTAAGGGCTGCTGTTAATTCTTTCAAGAGACTAGCACATCAGAATGACAGATAATGAATGTTATTAATTGGTCACTGTTTCTTAAATTTCAAAATTATACCAAGGCAACAGTTCAACCAGTCATGCTACTAGTCATGGGACTGAATTTTCTTTTAGCATAAAGGCTTTATTATTCAGAGAAGCTTTAGGATTATAGGATTTAGGATTATAGAAAAACTGTACAGAAAATACAAAGGGATCTGATATATAACCTTGCCTACCACCTTACATCTACAGGCAGTTTTCCCTACTGTTAGTGTCTTGAACATTGTTTTAAGTGTAGAACATTTGTTATAATTAATAAATCAAATTTGATATTTGTGTCACACAATTCTATGGGTCTTGACAAATGCCTATCATATACCCACCATAACAGTATCATACAGAATAGTTTTGCTGTCTTAAAAATGCCCTGCAATCCAACTATTCATCAAGACTCCCTCTTCTTGAATCTCTGGCAACCAGTGATCTTTTTATGCTTTTGATAGTTTTGAATTTTCAAGAAATCATAGAGTTGATCACACTGTATGTAGCCTTTCAGAACAGGATTTTACTCAGAAAGGAATGGATAAAGAAGATGTGGTACATATACACAATGGAATATTACTCAGCCATTAAAAGAAACAAAATTGTGCCATTTGCTGAGACATGGATGGACCCAGAGACTGTCATAAAGACTGAAGCAAGTCAAAAAGAGAAAAGCAAATATCGTATATTAATGCATGTATGTGGAATCAAGGAAATGGCACAGATGAACTTATATTTGCAGAGCAGGAAAAGAGATACAGATGTATAGAACAAACATATGAACACCAAGCAGGGAAAGGGAAGATGGGATGAATTCGGAGATTGGGATTGGCATATATACATTACTATGTATAAAACATATAACTAATGAGAACCTACCACATAGCACAGCGAACTCTACTCAGTATTCTGTGGTGAACTTAATGCGAAGAAAATACAAAAAAGTGAGGATATATATATATATATATATATACACACAGGGCTGATTCACTTTCCTATACAGCAGAGACTAACAAAATTGTGAAGCAAGTATACTTCAATAAAATTTTTAAAAAAATAAATAGATTTTCTCCATGTCCTTTTTTGGTTTCGTTTTGTAGTTTCAAGTGATTATTGATATGGTTGGATTATTATCTATGTTATTTGCAACTTTTCTACTTATTGTATTTGCTCATTGTTTATATTTTATCTTTTACTCTTTTCTGACTTCTCTGTTTTTAAGCATTTTATATGATTCCATTTACTTTCTTCTCTTAGCATATCAATTATATTTCTTTAAGAAAATGTTAGCTATTGCCCTGAAGTCTGCAACATACATTTAAAACTGACTCAAGTACACTTTCAAATAACACTGTATGATTCATGTGTAGTATAGGCAACTTTAAAAAGAGTATCTTAATTTCTCTCTCCTGTCCTTTACCCCATTGCTGGCATTTATTGCATATTTATAAGTTACAACCATTAAACACATCATTGCTATTATTATTTTGAACAAACTGCCATTTAGCTAGAGCAATCAAAAATGCTAAAAATTAAAAAAAGATTAACTTCATTTATCCTTTCTCTAATGTACTTCCGTTCTTTATGTACATCAGACTTTCTGATTTGTATTATTTTTCTTCTCAATAAGAATTTCATTTAACATTTCCTGCAAGGCAAGTCTATTGGCAATGAATTCTGTCCATTTTTATTTGTTTGAAAAGTATTTTTTGTCTTTCACTTTTAAAGAATTAATTTCACTGAATACATAATTCTAGGCCAGAGGGTTTTCCTTCTTATAGCACTTAATATTTAACTCTGCTATTATTTACTTCTTAGGTATATAAAGAAAAGGCTGACACAATTTTTTATCCTTGTTCCTCTATATTTAGAGGCAAAATATGAGTGATGAGCCAGACCCATCAATATCCTCATAGAGCTTCTTCTCTACAAACCATTTGTTTAAATGTCTTATACATCAACTTTCTGCCTCCTATCAACTTCCATTTTAAAAAGGTGACTTTTTTCTACAGATATTACAATTGTGAAAATGCACACTATGCTTTCTAAGCATTACATTAACCTTGAGGATGAATTCATTAAATCATATTCTTTTTGCTAAGAAATGAAAATTGTACAGTTCTGATTTCATACAATGGAGATGATGCCAACTCAGTTTGGTGTCTCGTCTCCCTGAAGGGCAGAGGCTCTCATCCCCTTTCTCTTCAGTTATTAACTAATGAGTTATCTTGAAATCCAGATTATGCAGTCTATGAAATCCCTCCAAATATAAACACACCAAAGTCTCAGTAAATTGTTGATTTGAGAGTCAGAGAAGTCTTCTTCATCCTCATCTGTGTAAATGTCGTTAGTAATATTATTTGCTGTAATTTGTTTCAGTTTCTCTGCCAGGAATCCTGATGTTAAAAACAGCAAATAAAGGGTGTTATGACCTTCACTTGTTGGTTTAGTCGCTAATTCTTGTCCGACTCTTTGGGACTCTATGGATTGTAGCCTGCCAGGCTCCTCTGTCCATGGGATTTTCCAGGCAAGAATAAGAATACTGGAGTGGGTTGCCATTTCCTTCTCCAGGAGATCTTCCCCACCCAGGGATCGAACCTGGATCTCCTGCATTGCAGGCAGATTCTTTACCAACTGAGCTACCAGGGAAGCCGCATGACCTTCACTTGATAGACACTAAATATTAGTTTCCATTCATAGTGCCTTGCCTTGCTAATCAATTTCTTACTTCCTTTAAAATCGAGATAACAGCTTATCATGCAATATCCTTCTTTGTTTTTATACAAGAAAGACTTAGAGTATATAGGATTTAGTAAATTCCCGTAAATACTAGAATTTGTCTAATAGAAATAAATGCTTGCATAGGGCTTACTCTTAGGAGAATATGATTTTCACATATTTTCATTTGGCTGTGCTTAAGCTTATTTTTAGGCAGTGAGTCATTCTGATTTCAAATGCTGTTGTATATCCCAGGAGGAAATGATTGCCAAACTCTAGCAAAGGACAGGGAAACAGCACCTCATTCACTCACCTAAACATAGGGCAATCAATGTACAAATGCCAAAGAGTCTTTAACCCAGCCCGCGATTTTCGATTTGGTTAAGCACAGAGTGCAGTGAACAAAAGTGGCTGTTGTGATTCTCAAGGGCAATAACAGAGTAAACAAAGGCTGTGATAGGGAAGTCCTATCACAGTGGTTAAGATCCAGTGGTTAAGAATCCGTCTTGCAATGCAGGGAACATGGTTTCAATTCCTGGGAAAGGAACTAAGATCCCACTTTCCATGGAGCAACTAAGCCTGTGCATTGCATCTAGAGAGTCTGTGTGCGCCAACGGAAGATCCTGTGTGCCGCACCTAAGACCCAACACAGCCAAATAAAAAATTTTTTTTTTAAAAAGGCTGTGATAGTGTCTGTGAAATAGTTATCTCGGTAACAAAGTTTTAGAATAGTCCAATGGAACTTTCTGCAGTGCTGGAAATGTTCTATATCAGTGCTGTTGGAAATGACAGCTACTTGACAAATGTGGCCAGGAAGGATTTGTAATGTGGCTGGTGTAACTGAGGAATTTAATTTTTAATGTCATTCAATTTAATTAATTTGAATTTAAACAATTTCTTATTGCTAGTAGTTGCAGTACTGAACAGGTCCAGAGAGAAAATTATCACACTTAATGGGATTAGACTTGTGGAGAATAATTACACCAAATGAAAAATTTGATTTAAGAGATTCTTGGAGTGAGTAAAAATGTTGGAGTCAGACAAGCTGGGTTCAAATCTCAATTCCATTACTTAACTGATTTTGTGAATTTCATCAGTCTATTATATCTCCTTTAGCCTGTGTTCTACGTTTCAGAATAAGTGAATAAATACAGTAGTGAACCCAGAGATGACCATAGTGAGTGAAGTAAGCCAGACAAAGATAAATATCATATCACTTATATGTGGACTCTAAAAAAATGATACAAATGAACTTATTCACAAAACAGAAAGAGACTTGCAGACATAGAAAACAAACTTGTGGCTACAAAAGGGGAGTGGGGAAGGGATAAATTAGGAGTTTGGGGTTAACAGATACACACTATTGTTTATAAAATAGATAACCAACAAGGACTTACTGTGTAGCATAGGGCACTAAACTCAGTATCTTGTAATAATCTATAATGGAAGAGGATTAAGAAAAGAATATGTATATATATGTGTGTGTGTATCACACACACATAACCGAGTCATTTTACTGTACACCTGAAACTGACACAACATTGTAAATCAACTATATTTCAATAAAAATTTTTACAAACTACAGTAGTGCACAATAAATTACCATTCAGGAAAATGTAGCACTGTCAAAATATTTTATTCTTACTAAAAGAAATGGGTAACTTGTTGACAAATGCTGTTTCTAAAGACACTGAAGAGAATTTTATTATTAATGATAATATAATTACACAACATTTGAGTTCTTAGAATGTTCCAGCTACATGTTTATCTTGTCTTACCCTCACAACAACTATATGAATTAGGTGTTGTTAGTATTAGCTCCATTCTAACAGGTGGTTTTTCAGACTGAGAAATTAAGTAACATCCTCAAAGGTATTAGAAACACAATTAAAGGTAAGTAATAGAAACACAATTTGAATTCGGGTCTCTTCAGTTCCCAAGAAAGTGTTCTTTGGTGTGTGCTTTACTGACTCTATACATAGAGGTAATAGAAACTGTCATGTCCATTTCTGAAAATAATGTGCTCCAGATGTTCTGATAATCCCTCCTCACTAAAAAATATCTATAAATGCAAAGAAAATACAACAAACCTCCTATGAAACGCACGCCTGAGCCAGCACAAATACAAGAGAAATCCCCAAGATTCAAAGCTAAAAGAGACCTAAAAACATAGCTGACAAAGAAGTAGCCCAAGTACAAGTAACCCAAGAAAATGGACTTCATCAAAATTTAAATCTTTCTTATTTCAAAGAACACCAAAGAGGAAGGGAAAAAACTACGCATAGAATCAGAGAAAATATTTGCAAATCATATACCTGACAAGGGCTTGTTTAACAACTCAACAATAAAAAGACAATCTCGTTTAAAAATGAGAAGATTTAAATAGACACTTCTCCAAAGATGATACACAAACGGCCAAAAAGCATATGAAAAGATGTTCAATATTACTAGTCACCAGAAAATGAAAATCAAAACCACAGTGAGATCACCTCACACCTGTTAGAATAGCTATCATTCAGAAGATAAGACACAAGTGTTGGTGAGAATGTGAAGAAAAGCAACCCCTTGTGCAGTGTTGGTAGAATTCAAAGTGGTTCATCCATTCTGGAGAACTCTATGTAGGTTCTCCAAAAAGAAGAAATAGAACTGCCATAAGATCTGGTGATCCCATTTGTAGATACATATTCAAAGGAAATGAAAACAGGTTATTGAAGAGACATATCAGATCATGAACTCCTTATTGCCAAATTCAGACTGAAATTGAAGAAAGTAGAGAAAACCACTAGACCATTCAGATATGACCTAAATCAAATCCCTTATGATTATACAGTGGAAGTAAAAATAGATTTAAGGGACTAGATCTGATAGATAGAGTGCCTGATGAACTCTGGACGAAGGTTCGTGACATTGTACAGGAGACAGGGACCAAGACCATCCCCATGGAAAAGAAATGCAAAAAAGCAAAATGGCTGTCTGAGGACGCCTACAAATAGCTGTGAAAAGAAGAGAAGAGAAAAGCAAAGGAGAAAAGGAAAGATATGAGCATCTGAATGCAGAGTTCCAAAGAATAGCTAGGAGAGATAAGAAAGCCTACCTCAGCGATCAATGCAAAGAAATAGAGGAAAACAACAGAATAGGAAAAACAAGAGATCTTTTCAAGAAAATTGTAGATATCAAGGGAACATTTCATGCAAAAATGGGCTCGATAAAGGACAAAAATGGTATGGACCTAACAGAAGCAGAAGATATTAAGAAGAGGTGGCAAGGATACACAGAAGAACTGTACAAAAAAGATCTTCTCGACGAAGATAATCACGATGGCATGATCAATCACCTGGAACCAGACATCTTGGAATGTGAAGTCAAATGGGCCTTAGAGAGCATCACTACGAACAAAGCTAGTGGAGGTGATGGAATTCCAATTGAGCTATTTCAAATCCTGAAAGATGATGCTGTGAAAGTGCTGCACTCAATATGCTAGCAAATTTGGAAAACTCAGCAGTGGCCACAGGACTGGAAAAGGTCAGTCTTCATTCCAATCCCAAAGAAAGGCAATGCCAAAGAATGCTCCAACCACCGCACAATTGCACTCATCTCACACACTAGTAAAGTCATGCTCAAAATTCTCCAAGCCAGGCTTCAGCAATATGTGAACCGTGAACTCCCAGATGTTCAAGCAGGTTTTAGAAAAGGCAGAGGCACCAGAGATCAAATTGCCAACATCCGCTGGATCATGGAGAAAGCAAGAGAGTTCCAGAAAAACATCTATTTCTGCTTCATTAACTATGCCAAAGCCTTTAACTGTGTCAATCACAATAAACTGTGGAACATTCTGAAAGAGATGGGAATCCCAGACCACCTGACCTGCCTCTTGAGAAACCTGTATACAGGTCAGGAAGCAACAGTCAGAACTGTACATGGAACAACAGACTGGTTCCAAATAGGAAAAGGAGTACGTCAAGGCTGTATATTGTCACCCTGCTTATTTAACTTATATGCAGAGTACATCATGAGGAACGCTGGGCTGGAAGAAGCACAAGCTGGAATCAAGATTGCTGGGAGAAATATCAATAACCTCAGATATGCAGATGACACCACCCTTATGGCAGAAAGTGAAGAGGAACTCAAAGGCCTCTTGATGAAAGTGAAAGAGGAGAGTGAAAAGTTTGGCTTGAAGCTCAACATTCAGAAAACTAAGATCATGGCATCTGGTCCCATCACTTCATGGAAAATAGATGGGGAAACAGTGGAAACAGTGTCAGACATTTTATTTTTGGGGGCTCCAAAATTACTGCAGATGCTGATTGCAGCCATGAAATTAAAAGACGCTTACTCCTTGGAAGGAAAGTTATGACCAACCTAGACAGCATATTAAAAAGCAGAGACATTACTTTGTCAACCAAGGTCCGTCTAGTCAAGGCTATGGTTTTTCCCGTGGTCATGTATGGATGTGAAAGTTGGACTGTAAAGAAAGCTGATGGCCGAAGAATTGATGCTTTTTAACTGTGGTGCTGGAGAAGACTCTTGAGAGTCACTTGGACTGCAAGGAGCTCCAACCAGTCCATTCTAAAGGAGATCAATCCTGGGTGTTCATTGGAAGGACTGATGCTAAAGCTGAAACTCCAATACTTTGGCCACCTCATGCGACGAGTTGACTCACTGGAAAAGAGTCTGATGCTGGGAGGGATTGGGGGCAGGAGGAGACGGGGACGACAGAGAATGAGATGGCTGGATGGCATCACTGACTCAATGGACATGAGTTTGAGTGAAGTCCGGGAGTTGATGATGGACAGGGAGGCCTGGCGTGCTGTGATTCATGGGGTCACAAAGAGTCGGACACGACTGAGCGACTGAACTGAACTGATGCACTACCATGGTTACTGCAACATTATCCATACTAGTCAAGATATGGAAATAATCTAAATGTCCATGAATAGAGAGGATGTGGTACACACACATACACACACACTGTTCAGTCTCTCAGTCATGTCTGACTCTTTGCAACCCCATGGACTGCAGCATGCCAGGCTTCCCTGTTCTTCACCATCTCCCAGAGTGTGCTCTGACCCATGTTCATTGAGTCCGTGTTGCCATTCAACCATCTCATCCTCTGTCGTCCCCTTCTGCTCCTGCTTTCAACTTTCTCCAGCATCAGGGTCTTTTCCAAGACACATATACACACACACACGTACTGGAATACTATTCATCCGTGGGAATAAAGAAAACCCTTCTACTTGTGACAACTTGGATGGACCTTGAGGACATAAGTGAGCTAAGTTAGGAAGAGAAAGATAAATACTATATAATAACAAATAGAGACACAGATATAGGGGACAAATGTATGGACACTAAGGGGGAGTGGGATGAACTGGGAGACTGGGATTATATATATACACTATGGATACTCTGTATAAAATAGATAACTAATGAGAACCTATTGCATACCACAGGGAAATCTTCTGAATGTTCTTGGTGACCTAAATGGGAAGGAAATCCAAAAAAGAGGGGATATATGTATAGGTATTCACTGCACTGTACAGGAGAAACTGCACTGTGCAGGAGAAACTAACACAGCATTATTAAGCTATCATAGTCCAATAAAATTGTTTTAAAAATCCCTTATATGTGAAATCTCAAAAAAATGAAATCAGGGGAAAAAAAAACAGGGTGGAATGGTGGTTATTTGGGGCTGGGATATGAGAGAGATGTTATTTAAGGGTACATACTTCCAACTAGTAGATATATATGTCCTTGAGATCTAATACACAGTATAAGGACTACAGACAACAGAACTGTATTATAAATGGTATGGTAAACATTAAACTTCCTAAGAGAAGAGGCCTTAATTTTTCCCACCACTAGAAGAAATGATAATTCTGTAAGGCAACAGAGGTGTTAGCTAATGCTACAATAGCAACCACATGACAATATAAATGTATCAAGTAAGTAAAAAAAAATCTGTTTCAGCTAAACTATCAACCCAGAACAATGTTAAATAAAGCTATTTCAGGCAGACAAAAGCAGAGTCACCACCCATAAGCCTTACTTAATGAAACTGCTAAAGTATGTACCTCAAAAGTTCCAGAAGCAAGGTCTGGAATGCAAAAAAAAAAAAAAAAAAGAAGAAGAAGAAGAATGCACAGAAAAGGCAAAAAAAAAAAAAGGTAACATCTCGGTAAATGAAAATAGAGCTATCTATTGCTGGCTTTGCAGTTAGGTGGGTTGGTAGTTAGGGATTCAGATAAGATTTTCCTGAGCTGTCCACAGGACTAAACTCTGCCCTGAATATTATCACTGGATACCTAGAATAACCTGAGTGATTTTAGCCATTCGTGTGTGTGTGTGTGTGTGTATACGTGCACATGTGTGCATGCATGTGTGCATGCTTTCAAAGGGCTCATAAATGCCTGACAACATTTTCTTCTAATTCGCTGGTATCTTGTTGTTCTTTTGCCAGAAACCTTGCAGTGAGTTCATCTCGTATCTGAATAGTCAGCACCTGCTCTGTTTTACTCACAAATGCTATCTACTGGGTGGTACAACCAGTAACAGATATTGCCAAACCTAAAAAGATCCTATGATTCTAGAATTGTAGATGAAAATTTGCAATTATTTACTTAAGCTTTGGAGATCACTGAAAACAAAGACTGTTCAAATCTACAGCTTCTTTCTACTGAGGGATAGTAACTTAATTTTTAACATCACTGATAATTATCACAAGCATCTTGGTTTTAAAACAGCTAAACCCTAAACTTGTTACATAGGATATGTAGTCATCGAATTAACTTATTCTTTTCTTCCATACCAGAGCTTATAATTATTTATGTCCAATGATTTATTGATAAGGTGAAAGGACTGAGAAAATAATTTTGACTGTTGGATGGAAAAAACACGTTTCAGAGTCCATGCTAGTGCCAGTGCTAAGTAACTTTCAGTCGTGTCCAACTCTTTGCAACCCCATGGATTGTAGCCCACCAGGCTCCTCTGTCCATAGGATTTTCTAGGCAAGAATACTGGAGTGGGTTGCCATTTCCTGCTCCCAGGGATCTTCCTGAAACAGGGATTGAACGTGCGTCTCTTATGTCTCCTGCATTGGCAGGCAGGTTCTTTACTACTAATGCCACCTGGGAAGCCCTTCAGAGTCCATGCTGCTGTTGCTAAGTCGCTTCAGTCGTGTCCGACTCTGTGTGACCCCATAGACGACAGCCAACCAGGCTCCGCCATCCCTGGGATTCTCCAGGCAAGAACACTGGAGTGGGTTGCCATTTCCTTCTCCAATAAGTGAAAAGTGAAAGTGAAGCCGCTCAGTCGTGTCCGACTAGTAGCAACCCCATGGACTGCAGCCCACCAGGCTCCTCTGTCCATGCGATTTTCTAGGCAAGAGTACTGGGGTGGCTTCCATCAGAGTCCATAGAGAGCATGATAAAGTAGATTAAGTAGATTAGATTCACAATCTAATGAAGTCAGAATGAAGTGAATGGGAAATGGAGGCAAAAGAGGAAGAAATGGGTCTTGGAGGGGTCTACTGAGAACTGTGCATGAACCATCACGTCTCATGTGAATTGTCCTTGTCGACTTCATTTCCCTTGCCTTCCCTTTCTTTGGAAAATGAAGCCACTCATCTGTGTTCAGGCTTTTGTTACAGGTCTTGCTGTCTCTAAGCTGAACATGGTCACCTTTTTTTGAGCAAAGAAGAGCCCTGGGATGTGAAGAAAAGGAGACAACAGTCATGCACCCAGGGACACCTGCACATTCCTCTCCGACACCGGGAACGTGAGGCAGACTGACTGTCCCCCATCCACGTCTGTGCAGAGCAGGCTTCCCCGGGGCCCAGACCCTCTACTGGGTCCTCAGAAATGAACCTGGGAGCCTCCCAGTGTTTACCCAGCATCAAAACAGAGTAACCTGGGCCACTTCATTAGATATCATTGATCCTGGGCCCTGCCTAAGACTAACTGACAGAAGCTCTGGGGGGCAACACCGAGGATGGTAGAGTTCTAAAAAATAACAGAAATGATCCCAATGGAGAGTCAAAGGTGAAAACAACTGTGGTGAATGTTGCTTATCAGAATTTCCCGTCTACGTGAATCACTTTTGGATCCCATGAAAAACAGATACTGGGGGCCTAACACTCAGGTTATGACACTCCAAGTCTGGATCATTAATTTGCAATTTGAGCAATCAATGAAGTTGCTTCCCCCAGACCTCATTCCCAGCAGCATTAATCTAGAGAAATCAAGAACAGTGCCTGAGTGCCTTACATACAACCACCCTATCGGAACACAAATACTGCTGCTCCCAGTGAAGACCACGACCACCGTCTGAAAAGATGACGTTCTCTGCTCACCACCTGCAAAATGAGTAGGGACTAGAAAAAGAAGTGGAGTCTGAACAGTGGGGGAACAGCATGTATTCATTCACGAAAGGAATGTTTCGTGAGGATATACTGTGTGCTCACATGTATGCATTAAAGACACTGTGCTAAGATCCACACATTATGAGAGTTGATTGTTGTAATCTGCTGGGGACGGAGTCTTCAGTGCTGGGGATGGGGGATTCAGTGTTGGGAACTCGGTGTTCTGTGTTCATCTTTACCAAGAGGATTTAGATGTCAGGCTTGCCTTCGTGGGAGTAGAGATTATCTTTGTTTCTTCTCTTTCCGTATCATGGATAATAAAGATTAAACCCACCCACCAAAAAAAAAAAAAAAGAATGAAGTTTTATTTAACCACAGTTACTGCCCATACAATGGTGACGCATATGCAATCAGTGGGTTCAAGGGAGAGAGCTACAAAACAGGTGACCAACCCAAGCTGAGCTGTCTTTTAAAAAAATAAGTGAAGTAAGCTGATCGCCGAAGAATGGATGCTTTTGAACTGTGGTGCTGGAGAAGACTCTTGAGAGTCCCTTGGACTGCAAGCAGATCCAACCAGTCCATTCTAAAGGAGATCAGTCCTGGGTGTTCATTGGAAGGACTGATGCTAAAGCTGAAACTCCAATACTTTGGCCACCTCATGCGACGAGCTGACTCACTAGAAAAGACTCTGATGCTGGGAAAGGTTGGGGGCAGGAGGAGAAGGGGATGACAGAGAATGAGATGGCTGGATGGCATCACTGACTCGATGGACATGAGTTTGAGTGAACTCCAGGAGTTGGTGATGGACAGGGAGGCCTGGTGTGCTGTGATTCATGGGGTCGCAAAGAGTAGGACACGACTGAGCAACTGAACTGAACTAACTGAACTGAAGGGACTTCCCTGATGGTCCAGTGGCTAAGACTCCAAGCTCCCAATGCAGAGGGCTTGGGTTCAATCCCTGGGCAGGGAACTAGATCCATGTGCTGCAACTAAAAGTTTACCTGCCACAAGAAATATCAAAAATCCCACAAGCCGTAACTAAGACCCAGCACAGCCAAATAAATATTATTTTTAAAAAGTATGTAAAGAAAAGGGATATGTTCTAACAGTTTGATAGGTGAAGTTGATGGTTCCAAATACCCATGCTCATTTGGAAGAAGTTGCCTTCTTAATAAACAGAGGTTACTTCACTGCCTTCATGCATGGGGCATTCAGAACACATGCCAAACATTTATTTTTATTAGCCATTCATTTGTTTAATTTCTTTTGGCAGTTGTGGTTTTTACAGCATACATGATATGACTAATTTATGTTTTCCTAATTGGACAGCTAAATATTCCTGTATATATTAATTTTGCACAGTGTCTAGATGTTTCCAGAGAAGTCTAATAAACTAATTAAGTAAACCAACACACAATCCAATTTATGATTCATCCATCATTCATCTGCCACTGATTCCAATATGCCCTTGCTTCCCTGGTGTGCATGAGTTAGCAGAATATATAAGGAGAAAAACAACACTATAACCATGGCTTGTATTAGATTTCTCACACTGGCTGATAATCAATATTAGCAAGTTGTAATTCCATTAAAGAAATAGTGGTACAATATCCAACATTGGGCTTCCCCAGTTGCTCAGCTGGTAAAGAATCTGCCTGCAATGCAGGAGACCTGGGTTCAGTCCCTGGAGAAGGGAATAGCTACCCAATCCAGTATTCTGGCCTGAAGAATTTCATGGACTGTATAGTCCATGGGGTTGCCAAGAGTTGGACATGACTGAGCGACTTTCACTTTCACCTTATGGAAAAAGCTTTGGTTTTTCCAGTAATCCTGTATGGATGTGAGAGTTGGACCATAAAATAAGCTGAGCCCCAAAGAACTGATGCTTTTGAACTGTGCTGTTAGAGAAAACTCTTGAAAGTCCTTTGGACTGCAAGAAGATCAAACCAGTTAATCTTAAAGGAAATCAGTCTTGAATATTCATTGGAAGGACTGATGCTGAAGCTCCAATACTTTGGCCACTTGATGTGAAGAACTGACTCTTTGGAAAATACCCTGATGTTGGGAAAAATTGAAGAAAGAAGGAGAAGGGGATGACAGAGGATGAGATGGCTGGAAGGCATCACTGACTTGATGGACATGAGTTTGATCAAGTTCTGGGAGTTCGTGATGGACAGGGAAGCCTGGCATGCTGCAGTCCATGGGGTCACAAAGAGTCAGATGTAACTGAACTGAACTGATTCAACATTGGGCTCAACACCTTACATTGTGTGTTCTGAGGCCAACTAGCATCAGAATTACCAATTTATGAAGATGAATTTGTCAATTTCTTCCCCACCCTCTATGTAACGATGGAGGACAGGTGCCTTCAGTGTTCAGTGAAGAGAGGAAGAGGAGATCTTATCAGTCTTCTCATTTTTTTGATCAGAAACTGAGCCTGAAGTACAAAGAACAATGTTTAGCCTCTGGAGTTGATTGGAAGCATAGGTGTTCGCTTTCATTAATGCTTCCATTGAAATAATCCAACTCTAGCAACAGAAAACTATTTATTCCTCTTACCAGAATATTAGTGCAAAAATTGGAAATATTTTGAAAATCTCCTTTGGAAATGTTTTACAGACAGGTAGATTATATGAACATCAGGAAGTATAAAATATAAATGTATCCAGAAGATTAACAATGTCTTAAATATTTGTTATTGTTAATAAAGCCATAAGTCTGGTAATCTGCTCAAAGTACTTAAAGATTTCCCAGTTTAACATTCTAATCAACTGCATTCCAAGGAGTTATGCTAAAAATACAGAACTGGAAATCCTGATGATCATTATCTAAAATATAATCCTTATATATGCGTTAGTATACTGTATTGGTATTTTTCTTTCTGGCTTACTTCACTCTGTATAATAGGCTCCAGTTTCATCCACCTCATTAGAACTGATTCAAATGTATTCTTTTTAATGGCTGAGTAATACTCCATTGTGTATATGTGTAAAGCTTTCTTATCCATTCATCTGCAGATGGACATCTAGGTTACTTCCATGTCCTTGCTATTATAAACAGTGCTACGATGAACATTGGAGTGCATGTGACTCTTTCAATCCTGGTTTCCTCGGTGTGTATGCCCAGGAGTGGGATTGCTGGATCATATGGCAGTTCTATTTCCAGTTTTTTGAGGAATCTCCACACTGTTCTCCATAGTGGCTGTACTAGTTTGCATTCCCACCAACAGTGTAAGAGGGTTCCTTTCTCTCCACATCCTCTCCAGCATTTATTGCATGTAGACTTTTGGATAGCAGCCATTCTGACTGGCATGAAATGGTACCTCATTGTGGTTTTGATTTGCATTTCTCTGATTATGAGGGATATTGAGCATTTTTTTCATGTGTTTGTTAGCCATCTGTATGTCTTCTTTGGAGAAATGTCTGTTTAGTTCTTTGGCCCATTTTTTGATTGGGTTGTTTATTTTTCTGGAATTGAGATGCAGGAGTTGCTTGTATATTTACAGTATACTAACGCATATATATGGAATTTAGAAAGATGGTAACCTTAACCCTGTATACGAGACAGCAAAAGAGACACAGGTGTATAGAACAGTCTTTGGGACTCTGTGGGAGAGGATGAGGGTGGGATGATTTGGGAGAATGGCATTGAAACATGTGTATTATCATATGTGAAATGAATCACCAGTCCAGGTTTGACACATGATACAGGATGCTCGGGGCTGGTGCACGGGGATGACCCAGAGGGTGGTTATGGGGAGGAAGGAGGTGGGAGGGGGGTTCAAGAAGGGGAACACATGTACACCCAGGGAGGATTCATGTCAATGTATGGCAAAACCAACCAATATAATATTGTAATTAGCCTCCAATAAAAAATTTAAAAATAAATAAAATATAATCCTTAAGGAGTAGAGAAAATGTAAAATTACCTGCAAAAAATTATTAGCAATACCAAGAGATAAAATTGGCCTGCTCTCTTTTGACTGAAATATTTCCTTACCCTTGAAATTCTCTGGCCAAACTAAATTACAAATTTAAGTCTCTTACATAGAATAATCAGGAGGTCTTAGGGAAGTCTATAATAGATCGCCATCTGCTGGTTGATTTTCTGAGGTTTCATGATCTACCTTTTTGAAGGTCTTGTTCAAAATATATCTCCACAGATAGACTTAATATTGGAAGATGAGCAATGACCCATTTTGTTTGTATTTTTATTAGATTTCCAAACAACAGCTTGAAAGTCAGAGGTGTTTAGCTGTGTCACAGATATGGTGGTTTGGCTGAGTGGCGTGTTAATCTCACCTTCCTGATTATGTCTCTTGATTTTCTTTCAAGTTGCTGTGTATTCAGGTGGCCAGACCAAGAGCGAACACAGAGCAGGGACAGGGGAAGAAAAGAAAGAACCACTGGCTATGACCTGTAGGGGGTGGCACCACTGATGAGACACATGTCTTGAGGCATTTCAAATTATTCTTGGCAGGTGTAACATAAGCAGATCCTCAGCCTATGCCAGGGTGTCTGGTCATCATAATTAAAGTTCCATTATACAAAGCTCCCGCTGGTTCCTCCTTCTGAAAAACGCTGACAGACTTCCTCCGACAACTATGACAGTATTTCCAACACCTTCTCTACATTTGCTAGTCTTGTGGGCACAAACAACAGCATCCACCTTTACGTTAGTTGCCATGCAAATTAGAGAGAGCAGTGAGATGACACCAGGATCACGGTACATGAGACAGGGCAGTGCGCCTTTGAGCCAGAGAGCAGCCTCTTCACAGAGCGACAAGGAAAAGAAAGGCCATTCGATATTTTTAAAACTCAAAAGGAAAGCATCTTTCTCAGCTAAGAATAAACTCAAGCTATAATATTACAAGAGGGATAAAGTATAAAGAAGGTTGCTAATGCTTAGGGATGCCAGACTTCAGTGTGATACCCAAAAAGGTAATGTTATTTTATTTCATTCCATGGAAATTTTAAGAATTTAGTAAGAGAACTATGTGTCTGCAATCATTAAATACCCAAAAATAGAGAGAGAAATTACCTGACTTCTTTAAGACTCATAGTCGCATAATGGTAAATGACAAATGCACGCAACAATACTTTGGCACTTTCTATTTAAACTTAGTACTCATAAGAACTAAATATAGTGACAAGAGGTGGCAGCTGCTTTATAGATAGATCAAAGTACTAGCTTTTCCTATCACTAGAGGATAGCATTAGAGACTTAAAAAAATAGTACAGATGAATTACTTAAGCAATGAGAAACTAATAGCAAATATAACTCAGAACGAAGACAGGAACAAACATGCAGAATTTGCTGTTGCAATTCTGTCTACCCTCTCCAACTTGAAGTGCCAGCTTTTCCAACTCTTGGTGAGGCTCTCTACAGACTTGTTTTTAACTATGGACTCTCAAAATCTCACCAGAAAGGGAATAGTCTTAAATTGTTAAACACAAGCTGGCTTCCATCAGATTCAGTTCAGTTTAGTTCAGTGGCTCAGTTGTGTCCAACTCTTTGCGATCCCATGAATCAGAGCACGCCAGGCCTCCCTGTCCATCACCAACTCCCAGAGTTCACTCAAACTCATGTCCATCGAGTTGGTGATGCCATCCAGCCATCTCATTCTCTGTCGTCTCCTCCCGCCCCCAATCCCTCCCAGCATCAGAGTCTTTTCCAGCGAGTCAACTCGTCGCATGAGGTGGCCAAAGTATTGGAGTTTCAGCTTTAGCATCAGTCCTTCCAATGAACACCCAGGATTGATCTCCTTTAGAATGGACTGGTTGGATCTCCTTGCAGTCCAAGGGACTCTCAAGAGTCTTCTCCAGCACCACAAGTAGCTATAAATAAAAATGTTTTCATTTTAATAATTATTAAAGCATATCATTCTTCATTATTCCATGTGCTCATGAAACTCCTGTTAGTGGTCATTCATTCTTTCCCACAAATATGTTTATTGAGTACCTACTCTGTGCTGGAGACAGATCGAGGTATTGGATATTGAAAGGGAATAAGTAAGGTACAGTTTTACCCCCTTAAAAATTGCAGTATAGCGGGGAAGTCAAATAAAGAAGAATTAAACAAAAAGAATAACTAAAAAAGAGATGTAAAAATGAACAAGTGGTATGAACAAAAGAAGTGTTGAGCAGAGCTCATCTAGAATATTACCACTTAAAGGTATGGATACAGAATCCCATAACATAAAAGCAATATAGCCTTGTAGAAAAGCACCACAGATGCACATGTGTACTTGCATTTAAAGGGGATGGTCTGTGACATTTAGCCTCTGTGTAAAAGCTTCTCTTTCTATAAATTTAAGAAGATATTTTTTGCTCAGACTTCATGACTAAACTTCTGTAATAGGAATATTCGGTTTTATGACAAGGAAAAAAGGCTTAGCCTTTTGGAAGTTACCTGCTTTTTATTTTTAAGATTTTTTTGTTGTAGACCATTTTTAAAGGCTTTATTGAATTTGTTACAATACTGCTTCTGTTTTATGCTTTGGTTTTTTGACTGAGAGGCAAGTGGGATCTCACCTCCCTGACCAGGGCTGGAACCTGCACCTCCTGTACTGAAAGGCAGTCTCACCCACTGGCCCACCAAGAGAGTCCCATGAAGTTACCTACTTTTAATCCTATAGAATTCTGACACTGTTTCACCACTATTTCTGGATCCCCTCTGTTTGACTCAGAGTTCCTTGATCACAATGAAATTTTAAAGAACTGTGTGTCCTAACTATGTGAGTGAAGGAAAGACTAAAATTCTAGACATGAGTCTGATGTATAAGAACAAGATGATATGAGAAAAATCAAACCAGTCCATCCTAAAGGAAATCAGTCCTGAATATTCATTGGAAGGACTGATGCTGAAGCTGAAACTCCAATACTTTGGCCACCTGATGCGAAGAGCTGACTCACTAGAAAAGACCCTGATGCTGGGAAGGATTGAAGGCAGGAGGAGAAGGGGATGACAGAGGATGAGCTGGTCAAATGGCATCACCAACTCGATGGACATGAGTTTGAGCAAGCTCTGGGAGTTGGTGATGGACAGAGAAGCCTACGTGCTGCAGTCCATGGGGTTGCAAAGAGTCGGACACGACTGAATGACTGAAGTGATTGTGAAAAAAGGACAGAAAATACCAAGCATTTGTAAGGATACAGGGCAGTTGGAACTTCATAGTGTATTAGTAGGAGTATAAACTGCCATAGTCAGCCTGGAAGGCTTCTGACAGAACCTACTGAAGCTGACTAAGCACATGACCCCATGAGACACCACTTCTAAGAAAACATCCCACAGAGAGGAGTGTGTGTATGTTCAACAAAAGACACATATTAGAATTTTCAGAGCAGCATGATTTTCTAATAGCCAAAAACTATAAAACACTCAAATGTCTGTCAGCAGTTGAATGGTTACATTGTGGTATATTTACACGAAGCAATACTACATAGAAATGAGAATGAACACCCTACAACTATAAAGTCCCACCAGATGTAATACTGAGCAAAAGAAACCAGGCACAAAAGAGTAAGTATCGGGAATTCCCTGGCAGTCCAGTGATTAAGACTCCATGCTTCCACTGCAAGGGGGTGCAGGTTCAATCCCTGCTTGGGGAATTAAGCTCTCACAAGCTACTTGGTGTGATGTCAAAAAAAGAAAATGTTAAGTATGATATGATTCCATATACAAGAAGTAGATAAGCAGGAAGCAATAACCAATGGCAATAGAAGACCGAAATACATCTGGGGTTTTGGGGAATGGAGGGGAGGAAGCTGATGGCTTGAAAGTTGTTGTTTTTCTTTGACTTGACTGGGTGATCGTGACATTGACATACTTCTTTCATGAATTTTGATCCATATCTCCATTTACCCTTATGTAAAAGTTTATCTATTGTACTTAAATTAAATATTTTATTAAAAAAAAAAGAAAGACTAAGAAAGCTTCAGAATTTCCAGATTTCCTGGTCTGTCCTAAGAGTTAATACCCATCAAGTCAGTCTCAACTCCACAGTAACCAGCATCCTCGATGAAAACCATCCAATTCTGGAATCATTTGGTATGTTTTTCTTTGTCATTGCCCTTCCTTCACCCTTACCAAACTTCATCCATTCACTTTAAAGTCAAACTGTGATAACGATTTGCAACTAAAGATCCATTATTTTAATTGACAAGTTTCCATAGCAGATTGCAGTATGTTACTATTTCTGTGATGTGCTGGGCAGACAGGAATGCTTTGGGGGCTCTATTAATAGTAGTTTTAGAAATAGCAGGTAAGCAACTCTCCTTCTAGTGGGGAAAAAATAGTAACGTTTGGATGGAATGGCTTTGGGGCATTGGGGGCCAGGGTGAAGTGCCATGCCATCAACAGACCTGCCCATAAACTGAAATAAACCAATGTCTTCAAGTGCTTACAAGGTTGCTTAAAATGGAAAATCTTCTTTCTATAGTCCAGTGTGGTTTTCAAGAGACTGGGATTAGTTGGGTTCTTTTTTGCCTTAATCTGTTCATACTTTGCATTACAATTTCTCCTCTATTGTAAGGGTTTCCTTAAGAAGCCTTGTTAAGTCATGAATGAAGAAAACTCAAGTTTCAGGCTATTTTTCAAGCTGTGGGTGTCCAACCCCCACCATTCCCTCTGCCTTCTCATCCGTTTTCCTGCTTTCTCCGGAATCATTAGAATGGAGTGATTGAACTCCCGTTTCACTCGAGCTGGCATCCCGTGAAGTTCTTCCCTATGAGGCTAAACATCTGCCCAGGTATTTCCATGTTCCATTTTGGCTGTAATGTTATATGGTTTAGAATATATGTCCCCCTGAACTTCTTGTTAATGAAACAGCAGCCTGACAGCTGGGATCAGCAGTCTCAGAGTTCCAAGGTATCATTACCTTTCTTGCTCTTCCTTGGGAGAAAAGTTAATCAAACTGGGGCAATTTCAATTAAGATTGAGACATAAACATTAGTACACATTCACCACCTCTTAATTTTAGGGTCTGTTACAGGAGTGTTATGGAGAACAGCCTGATAGAAGGAAAAGCAGGTTCAACTGAGTATTGCTACAACTTGTATCAACATGGTTTATCTTTTGGGAGTAAGAATTGGAGCCATAGTGTCAACATGGCTTGACAGTTTATTCCAGGAAGATCAAACCTTAAATCAACATATTACTTTACTGTTTGCTTCAAAAAATTCTTGCCAACCAATTTATTCAGTTTGCTTTCTGAGGGCAAATTGTCCTCCTACTGGAACAATAGATTGCTCACTTGAGCAAAGAGCCCACTTTGCAGAAGACAGCTTACCTATCCATACTTGCTGTGAACACTTATCATTGCCTTCTCCGATTATCTTGCATAGAAAATCCTAAAATGCCACCAGAGAACTATTAGAGCTCATCAATGAAATCCATAAAATTGGAGGATACGAAATTCATACATTAAGCTGTTACATTTCTGCATACTAATGAAAGGTCAGAAAGAAAAATTAAGGAAACATCCCATCCAAAAAAAAAAAAAATATATATATATATAGTCAGGGATCATATCCATGACCTTGGTATCATTAGCCTATTTATGACAAATGCCACACAGCCCACATGTTCCTGTGTATAAATGAAGATATAATGTCTAGGCTTCCTCTTTTATGGAAGAAAAATCCCTCTCTGTTTCTTAATTTTTTTTGGCCATGCTGCACAGCTTGCAGAATCTCAGTTCTGCAACCAGGGATTGAATCCAGATCACAGCAGTGAAAGCACTGAATCCTAACCACTGGACCGCCAGGGAATTCCCTATAAATATCATTTTAAAACATCTTTGTTCTCTATCACTTTTTTCTAATTTGAAATATTGGAGAGACAGACTCTTTTTCTGCTGGATAAATAGTTTGCTGCTTATAAGAACAGAGACTAAACACAGACTGTGGTCCTTAGAAGCAATGAGAGAGATAACAGCTATTTTCACTCCCATATTTTCTCTTCTATTCATACAACTAATCAATTAAAAAATAAAATAAAACACAATATACAGCAAGGGTGAAATCTTAGAACTTTGGGTTTTTTTAAATTATAATTTTAGGTCACCATCCTTTTATACATACTGTACAATGGTACTATCAGTCCAGAAACTCTTACGCTAATCACAGATGTCTCCATATACAATACAGAGATGTATTTTTTAAAATTTGCCTTCAATTATGACATTTTGTATTTTAATTGCTTTTAAAAGTCTTTATCTCTCTAACTAGAAAACAATTAACACTCATTTTGGAAATATATAACATTTTTTAAACTGGAAAAAGCCACGTGTAATCCCATCATTCTAAAAACAGCCACTGTTCATACTCTGATGTATACTCTTCAAGCCTTTGCTTCTACCCACACAAGCAAATAGAGATTATAGGGCACATGGTTATATAACTTGCTTTTTTTTTTTTTTTACTCAATATTATCACAAGAGTTTTTAATTCGCATTGAACTTCAACAATCATCAACATTTTGCCAATACTGGTTTGTCTATTACTCCACTTCTGTCAGGTAGAGGAGTAAGGAACCACAAAAGTATCTGAAAACAAATCCCTGATACTCTTGCAAATTATTTTTAAATATTTAAGACCTTAGCTCTAAGATTTATTTTTAAAACCTAACCACAATCCCATTGTCCCTCTACAAAAATAAATATATGACTAACACATTATATTCCCTTAATATCAACTAAAACACAACCCCTGATAAACGTAGCCTGTGGTCTCTGAAATGTCTTTTATTTCTATCAGAATCTAAACAAGTTATGTAGATTTTATTCTGTTGATCTGTTTCTCAAAACTCTGTAACATATCTAACAATGTTCCTTTTTTGATTTTTCTCAATGACATTTATTTGTTGAAGAGAATGAGTCATTTATTCTGCAGAATTTTTCACATAATGAACTTTGGTAATTGCTTCTTCATGGTGCTACATAACTGCTTTCCTATCCCTTGTTTTTCCAGTAAAGCAGTTGTTGGATCTAGGCCAGTCTTTCCTAAACAACGTCCTGCAATGATGCAACTATACTATGTCTATACTATCCAAAATGTTAGCCATAAGCTACATGTCACTGAGTACTTCAGATGTGACTAAGATGAACTTTTAATACCTTAAATTTAAATTTAATTTTAAACAGACATTTTTTACTCTATTCTAAATCATGATCATTTTAACTTTATATCATGAACTTCAAGTTTTCTTAAATTTTATTTAGACTACAAAGCAAAATTACTTTTAAATTATTTTCTTGTGGTTAATCATTTCTAAGTTTATAATCATCCTGTGTAACTTTTTTTATTATTTATGTTGAATAATGTTTTCATAAGCATCTGTGATGATTTTCATTTATTCACCCTCAGATAAGGAAGTCTTTCAAGGGAGAGTATTTGTCCAGGATTGGCTGACTCCCTTGCTTCCTCTCTCAACATCTACAAAGATTTTTAATCAGGAGGGGTTATTTTTAATGATAAACTCATTTCTAGTTTAGCAAATCAATATTTTGAGGAAAGGGGATAGAACTCTGAAGCCATGTATATCTTTGCAGGAAAAAATTATTTGAGAAGTGGAAAGATAGAGTATACACAACTTACAAAACAGTGAAACTGAACAGAAACCAAAACCTACAGTAAATAAACTGTTTAAACAACAGTAAGGTTGGGCACATTTCCAGATTTATTCTTGAGAAACTACATGCAAATCCTGATTCGATTTCTATTTAATAAAGAGAAAAATACATGTGAGAAAACCGCCCTATATTTCAACTACTAAGCTTGGTTGGATTTCGAGTTCTTATTCCTTTTGTGTCTCTTTCAGGCACTGGTTTCCTGTTTCTTAAGTTGCTTTTCTCTTTTTCTTGGCATATTATTATTTGTACACTATTCATAGATTCCCCTCATGCGTTTCCAGTAGGCGTGCATCTCTGCTTCACCTATGTCTCACTTTCTGGTCTCTCTCATGAGCAGCACTTTCTTCTCTTTCCTCAGAATTATTTTTACCTTTTAAGTAAGAACGGGCTTCCCAGGTGGCACTAGTGGTAAAGAACCCGCCTGCCAATGTAGGAGATGTAAGAGATGCGGGTTCAATACCTAGGTCGGGAAGATCCCCTGGAGGAGGGTATGGCACCACTCCAATATTCTTGCCTGGAGAATTCCATGGACAGAGGAGCATGGCAGGCTACAGTCCACAGAGTCACAAAGAGTCAGGCAAGACTGAAGCAACTTAGCACAGCAAGTAAGAAAAATTCTCATAGCCAAGGTACAAGTGAGTAAGTATTACTAACCGTTTGTACTGCCTTCCTTAGTTTAGAAAGATTTTATGATTTCTAATCCTCTGCTTTGTTGCAACGTACCATGTGGCTTTTGCTAATGTTGAAAGTAACAATGTGTTTTTAATCTAATTTACTAATGTGGAACAGCTTTCTTCTGAATCACAGTGGTGTAACCATTGACAACCAGGGCTTTGGCTCACGTTTGAGTGTAAGTGCGTAGGATCAGGAAATAAAATTTTCCAGTAGCTCACTAGCCCCATTTAATCTTCGTCAATCTTAGTGAATTCATTAGCAAGTAGTAACAGAGGCTGTATCAGTAAATGTTTATGAACAACGATGTGGTTTTCTCTGAACGTTTATCATTCAAAAGCCATGCCACAATGTTCAACCAGGCTTGTATTGTTCTCACTTTTTTTATTGGATTATTTTTACACTTTGTGTACACAGAGCAAGCAGTTATCCAAATCATTCTTCATGTCCTCCATATTACTCTCATTCTAACAGCTAATATTACCTCTTGTTCACCTGAAAATCATTTATTTTTTTTTTACTCTAGATCTATGCTCTCATACCTCTTTTCAGAGAAGAGGTGACTTAGCGTCTTTCCCAAATGAATCCCCTTTATCTTCACTCTTTTATGAGCTCCCCACCCCTTTGGAGAATCTATAGCAATCTTTCTGCTCTCTTTTCTGCTTTGAAAAAGGCTCAAGACTTCCTTAGTTTGGAAGAATAAAAAGAAAAGTATGACCATTTTGAATGTTCGGGCTACCATCTTATTCTTGCTTTTGTTGCCAATTTCTTAAAACCCAGTTTCCCATCCATTCTCTTTAATATCCAGACATCTAGCTTCCCTCCCCATCACTGGTCTGACAATGCCCCTCCAGAGATCACCAATGGCTTCATCATCAATTTCGTGATGGCCTAACTGCTCATTATCTTTGTCTTGAGCTTCTTCTTTTGAAACTGCTTTCTTGGTTGGTTTCCATGACACAATAATGCAGTGTTCCCTTCACCTCATTGTTTCCTCCTTTCCATTTCCTTTTTTAAACTTCCCAACTCCCTACCTATGCCCATCTACAGAATTAGTCCTTGCTAACTCTGTTCTCCCTTATCTCTACTTTCTCCCACATATAAATTCACCTGCATTCAATAACTTTACAGTGGGGATAACTTAAAATCTATACCTGTAGGAAAGTCCCATCTCCTGAGTTCCAGTCCTGGATTACCTACTGATCATTGTTACTTGGTTGCGCCCCTTCATCTCAAATTCAGAATGTCTAAATTGGAAATCATTTTCCTTCTCTAGCCCTTAAATTGGCTCATTATCTCATTTTTCTATTTCTATTAGTATTTTTATCATTTTGCTAGATGCACTGGCTATCCAACACCTGAAATTTTTGTGTGTCCTTATTTTTCCTTCTGCCCATGTCATTAAGATCTTTCCCTTTCCAGTCTCATGGCTTTTATTTGAGCTCACAGATTGCTTCCCCATGCCTGGATTATTGCCATAAACACCTAAGCAAGAGCCCCTGTGTCCAACTTTGATGTAGAAATGCACTTGCAAACTGAGACAACCCTAATTTTCTTAAAATAACACTTCTATTCAAACTCTTTACAAAAGAATTCATGGTTTCTTTATTGTCTGTGTGTGAGAGATTTAACTATAGAAGACCTTGGATGACAAGATGAAAATACGGGAAGACTTTTAAGGGGCTTTATTTCAGAAGCTATGTAAAAAATGAAGAAGAAAAAAGAAATTTGTTTTAATTATATTGTGACAGTTGTGAGGTTAGTGAGGTTGAGCCTGGAGGCAGAAATATCATTTGGGAATTTCTGCAGTTATCCTTGAATGAAATGATGGACAAGAAATGAAAGTGACGTAGTGGAAGGACTAACCTGAGAAAGACCGGAAAAAGAAACCATCAAGTTTTGGGGACTGATTGGTTGTGGGGGTGAGAGAAAGGGAAAAGCTAGAAACAACTTCCAGCTTCAAGGGTAGTGATTTTAGAATTGTGGGAAAATTAGATTTATAGTAGAGCAGGAAGATACAACTGTTTGGGGATAGAGGAAGTTCATGATTTCCACTGGAAATACAGTTTGTAAATGATTTTATCAAGTAAATATGTCAACAGACAATTTGACATATATTAGGAAAAAGTCATCATAATGCCATATAAGGGCAAAGGTCCTTTATACCTGAAAGGGTTATCTTCCAATTTTAGAGCAAGTAGTAACTACAGATTTCAACTACATATCGAGGTAAGAAAGAATAATCACAAACAGTAATAAGGTATTACTATATCAAAATTACAATAAAATCTAGAAAAGAGTCCCTTAAACATGATTGTATCTCTACCTTGTTTTTTCCTGGGGTAAAGCAGAGAGGTAAGGAAATGTTAATTCATTCTCAATTACTTATGTTCCAAGAAATGTCAGATATATTTATGATATTCACACTCATTGCTCTTCAGTTCAGTTCAGTTCAGTCGCTCAGTCGTGTCCGACTCTCCACAACCCCATGAATCACAGCACGCCAGGCCTCCCTGTCCATCACCAACTCCCGGAGTTCACTCAAACTCATGTCCACAGAAGCGGTGATGCCATCCAGCCATCTCATTCTCCGTCGTCCCCTTCTCCTCCCGCCCCAACCTTTCCCAGCATCAGACTCTTTTCCAGTGAGTCAACTCGTCGCATGAGGTGGCCAAAGTATTGCAGTTTTAGCTTTACTAATTCATTCAGCATGCCCCCTCCCCCATCACTTTTGTCTTTGTGTTGAGTGCAGAATGGGGATTTCAAGTCTTTTCGTGTTGTTAAAGCAATGCTCTTTCTAAAGACAAACACATGTACACACGCACATACATATCTCTATCACCTACAAATGGAGAGTTGTCAGTGGCTTTATATACATATTATTTGTTTTATAAGTAAAATCTAAACAATTTTATACCTCAAGCAGACTGGATCCTATCTGAGCCTTCAGATAAATTCAGCCCAAGTTCTACACAAGGAAAATGGTTACAATCTGATATAAGTACCTGACAGAAATGTAGGGTGGATGGGAAGACAGTGAGAGCCAAGGCCCAAGGTCTTTTATTAAAATTCACCATTCATCTGACTGTCCAGGGTACTCAAAAGCAGAAACACACGCTCTACACTTGGGTGCCATGAGACTGCTCTTCCAGCTCAGGACACACTCTCTGGGATTAGTAGACACTCCTATACAGAAACTCTAAGATCCAAACATGTTCACTTCCAGGATGTCCTTACAGGACACAGGAGCTTGGAGGCTTCCAATTGCCCCCAAATAGTCCGGTACTCTTGCCTGGAAAATCCCATGGATGGAGGAGCCTGGTAGGCTGCAGTCCATGGGGTCGCTAGGAGTCAGGCATGACTGAGCGACTTCACTTTCACGCATTGGAGAAGGAAATGGCAACCCACTCCAGTGTTCTTGCCTGGAGAATCCCAGGGACGGAGGAGCCTGGTGGGCTGCCGTCTATGGAGTCGCACAGAGTCGGACACGACTGAAGCCACTTAGCAGCGGCAGCAGCTTCATGAAGGCCATTACACACTCATGGTTCAATACAGGATTTCTCTAACCCATCTTTTTTGGAGGCACCAACTCATTTGCCAAACATCATTGATGTGTCATAGATAAGTCATTTGGAGACTTAATATGCACATGCCTGTATACGGATGCAGGTGTATATATGATCCTATGATTTACATGGAGCATTTTTCACCTCCTTTAAATAGTAGCTTTCCTCCTCTGTTGTTCTGTTGTCTGCTTTCTGACCACAGAGAGATAGACCCCTTTGAATCTCAATGTACATGAAGAATAAAGATGAGAGAACTAGTAGAGCTCAACACTATACAATTCACTCAACAATACAAATGTCCAAAGGGGAGAAAACATTCTAGAGATGCCATCAGAATCATCTTTCAGCACAAGGTAGAATTCTTCAACAATAATCAATATTGATTTCCTCTGGACCTCCTGTGAAAACTTAACTGTTCTTTGTCCCATCTCCCAACAAATTTAGCAACATTATAGCCCTGAGATATGAATCGTGGATGATTATTACTAGTTTATTCTTTGAAAACTTTCTTTCTCAATTTTAATACATCTTGTCTTAATTAGTAAGATGAATAATACAGATGTGTGAATTATTACAAAAGATTTGTGTATAAAGGCCATAAAGTCCTTTGCAATGTACTCAAATATATCAATGTTACTGATTTTTTTTTAACAAACCATCTTTTTTTAAAGTTACCTCTTTATTTATTTTACTTCATGTAAATCATATCAAACCACCGTAATGTCAGAGTGCCCTAAAACAAAAGATTTGCGAAGGCCTACCTTTCAAAAATATTATTAGTCTACAGAAAACACCTTTACACCATAAAACAAGGACGATCCTTTGACCAAGCTCCAGGAATTTCTCCCTCACCAAGACAAAAGCAATACAAAAATCAGCCAGCAGAGTTTATTCCTTTTGCCCTCCTGGAATTCAGCAATAGGCCTTCACATTTTCTTCAAGTTCCCATTGGCTTTGGGGGAAAAGACAATTAACACTGAAGTAAGAAGTATTTCACTGTAGACGCTTTCTGCTGGGTAAACAAATATTGCTAAGAAAGACAGCTTCTTGGAAGCGCCTCACTCTGTCATTATTGATTAGTGACACCATTCTCTTAGCAAAGCTTTTAAGAACTTAAGATTCAAGGGGGACAAACTATCTTAAGTTCCACTGATTTCTCCTAATGTTTTTCTGTTTCTATTTCACTGATACCTTCTTTGTTATTTAAATGTAGGTGGCCTCCTCCTACATTTAAGTGGGACCTTGCATTTGAAATTCAGTAACTGCCTTTAATTAGTCTGCTCTTCAATCCCCTGTAAGTTTATAGCCCATACTTGTACCAACAAGTCTATCCCACTTGGATACCATCTGATGTGAAATGTACATATAAGTATGAATACACTTGTATGGATAAAACTTTGTTGAAACAAATAAGTTCTTCAGCCTCTCAGTTCTCTCCAATCTGCTTCACTTACCTTTAACTCTAGCAAACTGGTGTGCTTTGAGATATGCCCATGAAAGACAAAAGGTTAGCATAACTCTTTTCCTAGAGGTTATACAAAAAGAATGTCATGGTACTCAATCAGAAGAATGGGCTTCTGTACATTCTTTCCTGGGCCTGTGTATTACTGATGGTATAATATCTAGGAGAAGGTAATATGGAATAACCATGGTCTTACCTCACCCTTCAGACAGCCAACAGGATCTCAAACCACCGCAAGATCTTTTCAAGATCAAGATGTCCATCATTTCAAATTTCCTTAAACCTGAAGGGAAAAAAACAGTCAACTTCAGGTTACTGCTCAGCAGCTTTGAAAGACAAACATTAATTGCATGTCTATTCTGTGTCAGGTACTGTCTCACAATGTGTATTATTTCCTTCAGTGTTCAGAATTTCAGTTGAGGGAGGTTGAGTCATCAGGACCCACTTTTCATTGTCAAGCCACTGTGTAATCTCTGAGTAATTCAAAAGAGAAAGACCAGTGTGGCTGGAAATAACCTAGGAGGTTTTATTTTCTTTGAATAGCCCAAGAACCACATGCGAGGCTGTCAATGTTGTAGATTTGAACAGGACTTGTATAGATCACAAAACCCTTTCCTGTAGCAGAATATCACTCAGACCATTTTTAAGCTCCACTTTAAGCTCCATGCCAAGACAACATCTTAACCACCCATAGTTTATGACAGGACAGGAAGGATCACACAGGAGAGAGAGATCATGTCACTGCCACTGCTCTATTTGCCGGATCTTATCCTTGTGGATTTCTTAACAGCTTCCAACACTGTTCTATACGATATCTTAGCACTGGTGTTTCTTCCCAAATCCATTCTCCATTGATACAATGTACCCAGATCCTACCAAATATTAGTACATGAAAAGCAAAGAGACTCTTAAGACCAAATGGAGTATGAATTATCAATAGAGGCCTGTATTGAACAAACAAAAGCAGATTGCTCAAACCAGAAAGGCAGGAAGTTGGGATGTTGCCTGCACCTGGAACAGCAAAGATTCCAACACATACTGTTTACACTGGGAGCACAGAAAACACCCCTAATTGTGATGTTGGCCCTTAAATCTGTTTCCACTATCTATACTATGACTATACATGCTTATTGTCATGATAAATATTCACCCAACTTATTTCAATTTTGACCTAAGAATGAATGCTCTGTTTCTGGATAAGAACTCTCTCAATGAATACTCTCATAGTGAGTTTCACACTATTTTGTTCTGAATTTCAAACTGGCCCTGCATACATTTTTGTTAGTGAACCTCTTTCTTTTATCCTAAGTGCAAATACTAGAAACCTTGCCCAACCCTCTGCTGGCTTTCTCCAGTAAGTGCCACTATATACATGGCATGAGCTAATTTAAAATTCTAATTTGAGAGTGAAATAAGTCAAAAAGAGAAAAACAAATAGCATATATTAATGTAAACGATGCTCAGTGTGGATGTGCCTGGTGATGGAAGTAAAGTATGATGCTGTAAAGAACAATATTGCATAGGAACCTGGAATATTAGGTCCATGAATCAAGTTAAATTGGACACTGTCAAGCAGGAGATGGCAAGAGTGAACACTGATATTTTTTGAATCAGTGAACTAAAATGGAAGAGGAATGGGTGAATTTAATTCAGATGACCATTATATCTACTACTGTGGACAAGAATCCCTTAGAATAAATGGAGTAGGCTTCATTGTCAACAGAAGAGTCTGAAATGCAGTATTTGAGTGCAAACGACAGAATGATCTTGGTTCATTTCCAGGTAAAACCATTCAACATCACAGTAATCTTAACTCTGTGCTCCAGTCACAAATGCTGAAGAAGCTGAAGTTGAGCAGCTCTATGAATACCTACAAGACACTCTAGAACTAACACCAAAAAAGATGTCCTTTTCATCATAGGGGATTGGAATGCAAAAGTAGGAAGTCAAGAGATACCTAGAGTAACAAGCAAGTTTGACCTTTGGGTACAAAATGAAGCAGGGCAAAGGCTAAATAAGTCTTATCAAGATAACACATTGGGCATAGCAAACACCCTTTTCTGACAATACAAGAGACAACTCTTCACATGGACATCACCAGATGGTCAACACCCAAATCAGACCGATTACATTCTTTGCAACCAAAGATGGAGAAGCTCTATAGAGTCAGCAAAAACAAGACCAGGAGTTGACTGTGGCTCAGATCATCAGCTCCTTATTCCAAAATTCAGGCTAAAATTGAAGAAAGCAGGGGAAACCACTAGGCCATTCAGGTATGATCTAAGTCAAATCCCTTATAATTATACAGTAGAGGTGATGAATAGATTCAAGGGATTAGATTTGGTAGACAGAGTGCATAAAACCTATGGACAGAGGTTTGTAACATTGTGCAGGAGGCAGTGACCAAAAACATCCAAAGAAAAAGAAATGCAAGAAGGCAAAGTGGTTGTCTGAGGAGACTGAAAATAACTGAGAAAAGAAGAGAAGCTAAATGCAAGGGAAAATGGGAAAGGTATACCTAACTGAATGCAGAGTTTCAGAGAATAGCAAAGACAGATAAGAAGGCCTTAAATGAACAATGCAAAGATATAGAGGAAAACAACAGAATGGGCAGGACCAGAGATCTCTTCAAGAAAACTGGAGGTGTCAAAGGAACATTTCTTTCAAGGATGGGAATGATAAAGGACAAAAATGATAAGGGCCTAAAAGAAGCAGAAGAGATTAAGAGGGGGCAAGAATACACAGAAAAACTGTACAAAAAAAGGTCTTAAACACCCTCATAACCAGGATGGTGTGGTCCTTCACTTAGAGTCCGACATCCTGGAGTGTGAAGTCAAGTGGGCCTCAGGAAGCATTACTACGAACAAAGTTAGTGGAGGTGATGGAATTCTAGTTGAGCTATTTCAAATCCTAAACAATAATGCTGTTAAAGTGCTGCACTCAATATGCCAGCAAATTTGGAAAACTCAGCAGTGGCCACAGAACTGGAAAGGTCAGTTTTCATTACAATCCTAAAGAAGGGCAATGCCAAAGAATGTTCAAACTACCATACAATTGTGATCATTTCACATGCTATTAAGGTTATGCTCAAAATTCTTCAAGCTAGGCTTTAGTATGTGAACCAAGAACTTCCAGATGTACAAGCTAGATTTAGAAAAGGCAGAGAACCCAGAGATCAAATTGCTAACATTGTTAAATCATAGAGAAAGCAAAGGAATTCCAAAGAAACATCTACTTCTGCTTCACTGACTTCCCAAAAGCTTTTGACTCTGTGTATCACAACAAACTGTGGAAAATTCTTAAAGAGATGGGAATACCAGACTACCTTTCCTGTCTCCTGAGAAACGTGTATGTGAGGCAAGAAGGAAGAGAACCAGAAATGAAACAACTGACTGGTTCAAAATAGGGAAAGGAGTAGGACAAGGCTGTATATTGTCACTTTGCTTAACTTATATGCAGAGTACATCATGCGAAATGCCAGGTTGGATGAATCACAAGCTGGAATCAAGATTGCTGGGAAAAATATTAACAACTTCAGATATGCAGATTATACCACTCTAATGGCAGAAAGTGAAGAATCTCTTGATAAGGGTGAACGAGGAGAGTGAAAAAGGTGGCTTGAAACTCAAATTAGAAAAAACTAATATCATGGCATCCAGTCCCATCACTTCATGTCAAATATAAGGGGAAAATGTCAAAGTAGTGACAGATATTATTTTCTTGGGCTCCAAAAATCACTGCAGACAGTGACTACAGTCATGAAAGCAAAAGACACTTGCTCCTTGGAAGCAAAGCTATGACAAACCTAGACAGAATACTAAAAAGTAGAGACATCACTTTGCCAGCAAAGGTCCATATAGTCAAAGCTTTGGTTTTTCCAATAGTCATGTGTGGATGTGAGAGTTGGACCATAAAGAAGGCTGAGAGCTGAAGAATTAATACCTTCAAATTGTGGTGCTGGAGAAGACTTAGATAGCATCATCAACTCAATGGACATGAATTTGAGCAAACTGAGAGACAGTGAAGGACAGAGGAGCCTGCCATGCTGCAGACCATAGCACTGCAGAGTTGGACACAACTTAGACACTGAACAACAACAAAACCATAGTTATTACCAGGCTTCTCCCTTGACTGGGTAGATGAACAAGATTGAGGTTTATCTTTGTCTCCAAAAATGAGAGTTTATTAAACACTAACTATAGGATATGGAGGAAAAAACCACTGTGAAACTCTCAGAGGTCCAGTGTCACAGGTACTTTTGTATGTCTGTCATGACACAGAATCTGACAGAAAATACTACTTATTCATTTTCTTTTGGATTGTTTTGCAATGACTGAGAAGGAAAAATAAGACTTGTTCTCTCAAATAGTCTATAATATTACTGAGTCCACTGAACATGAACCAAACAAAGATTTTGAGAACCATAAGGAAGAAAGTGTATTCTAAACAAGGCAAGAGACATAATCCTCTCAGACTTCAGACAATACTACAAAACTACAGTAACTGGACAAGTAAAGACATATGGATCAACAGAACAGAATAGAGAGCCCAGAAATAAACCCATTCACCTATGGACAATTAATATTTGCATGTAAATCAATGAAAATAGAAAACAGCCTCTCACCATACACAAAAGTAAACTCAAAATGGCTTAAAGACTTAAATATAAGAAAATATATCATAACATTTCTAGAAGAAAACATAGGTAAAACATTCTCTGATATAAATCATAGCAATGTTTGATAGGTTGGTCCCCCAAGGTAATAAAAATAAAAGCAAAAATAAACAGATGAGACCTAATCAAACTTACAAGCTTTTGCACAACAAAGGAAACCATAAACAAAATGAAAAAACATCCTATGGAATGGGAGACAATATTTGCAAATAAAGTGATTGACAAGGGTTTAATGTTCAAAATATACAAACAGCTCCTTCAATTCAGTAATAGAAAAACAAAAAATACAATTAAATAAAATGGGCAGAAGATCTAAATAGACATTTATCCAAAGAAGATATACAGATACACATGTGAGAAGAATCAAGATCAAGTGGGATTTATCCCAAGGATGCAAGAACTATTCAGATCTGCAAATCAATGTCATTAACAAATTGAAGAATAAAAACCATACGATCATTTCAACAGACACAGAAAAAGCTTTTGATAAAACTGAACATCAGTTTATGATAAAATCTCTCCAGAAAGTGGGCAGAGAGTGAACATACTTTGATATAATAAAGACCATATATGACAAACCCACAGCTAGCATCATACTTAACAATGAAAAGCCACAAGAATTTCCTCTAAGATCAGGAACATGACAAGGATGCCCACTCTTTTCACTTCTATTCAACAAAGTTTTGGAAGTCCTAGCCACAACAATTAGAGAACAAAAAGAAAAGGGAATAAAAGCAAATTGAAAAAGAAAAACTTTCACTCTTTGTAGATAATATTAATTCTATACATAGAAAATCCTAAGGACACTACCAGAAAAGTACTAGAGCTCAGTGATGAATTTGGTAAAGTTGCAAGATACAAAATTAATACACTAAAACTTGTTGCATTTTTATACTCTAACAACAAAGTACCAGAAAGAGAAATTAAGGAAATAATCCAATTTACTATTGAAAATAAATTAATAATATACCTAGGAATAAACCAAATGTACTATCTTAAGTATCATTATACATGTTTTGATATGTAATATTCTCTATTATTTTATCCTAATGGGTTTGAAATTCTTTATTGGTACCTTTGAATGAAACTTTGATTAAAATTTTTTGAAAATTAAAAATTTCAACTATTTGATTTATTAGTTTTTATTATTAATTTCTAAATTACATTTTACTATGTTTAAGAATGTGTTCTATATTATTTATTTATATTGTTGAGACTTTGTTGATGGCCTAGTAGATAATCACTTGTCATAAATGTCCCTTGTGCTCAAATAGAATAGGTATTTTATAGTGTATTTCTATGAGTTTGTTGATGTTATCAGATATGGGTTCATTAATATTTTTTGGTGTCCTTGGTGTTCACTGAAAGAAGTACATTACAGCATTCCATTTTGATTTGTTTATCTAATTATGTATGTGATAGTCATGTAGTTGAGGACTAGGTTATTAGAGGTATATAAGGTTATTAGAGGTGTAGAAAGCATCCTTACAGTGATTTTATTGTTCATTTTGCTTTGCTTTACCTTTTCCTTTGCCTAGTCTTGACATTTCTGTACAGTAATACCACATTCTGTGTGTACCAGCACATTTTCCCATCTCTTATTCTGCCATTTCTTCACTTTTTCAAATAAAAAAGAATAGCCATATGTTTTTTAAAGAGGAGTGAATAAATTTATTTCTTTTAGTGCATGCTGCATGCTCAGTCACTCAGTCAAGTCCACCTCTTGTGAACCCCATGGAACCCTCTTTGGGACCCTATGGGCTGTAGTCCACCAGGCTCCTCTATCCATGGGATTTTCCAGGCAAGAATACTGGAGTGGGTTGCCATTTCCTCCTTCACAGGATCTTCCTGACCCAGGGATCCAACCCACATCTCCTACATCTCCTGGATTGGCAGGTGGATTCTTTACCACTGAGCTACCTCGGAAGCCCTTTCTTTGAGTAGGTAAACCTACTTTGTTCATATTTATTGTGATTACTGATACAATTAAATTCATTTTGTGTTTTCTGTGAGTCATGTCTCTTTTCCCCCTCATGTACCATGATAATGATTAAGTTTTCTGCCTGCATTTGGTAAGCTGCAACTTCACAATGATGAGTCTAGATGCAGATTTATTTTTGTCATATATTTTAATATGAAGTTTCATGTCATTCTCCAATTCAATAAAATTTTCAGTCATTTTGCCTTTTTTTCACTAGACTTCTGTCTTTGAACTATTATTTTAAAATGGTGAATGCATTTTATTTTTAAATATTCTTTATTAACTTCTATGAGTGATTCATGGGGTCGCAGAGTTGGACACAACTGAGCAACTGAACTGAACTGATGATTATATAGTAGTGCATTTTAGTTATATATAAAATTTTATTTTACCATATCATGTTTGAATATTTAAGTTGTTTCAAACTATTCACTAACATAAATAATGTCATAATGCACATCTTTATATATTAATATTTTTATGTCTCATTATTGTTGACAGACTTACTACAAATGGAATAATAAATTCAAAGGTATAACTATTCTATGACTTTTGATACATATTGTGAAATTGCCTTCCAAAATTGTATTCCAGGTTGCCTAAAATCCCTCTAAAGGAGTATAAATGCCTATTTCCTCATATCTTCTTCAGTGTTTTCACATTTTAAAATTTTTGCAAAAACGGTGGGCAAAACATTGGCATTTTGCTGTTTTAATTTACATTTCTTTAGTGAAGCTAGGGATCTTTTCATATATTTACATTTTATTTCTTCTGTGAATTGCCTGTTTATACTTTTGCCCATTTTCCTACTGGAATGTTTTTTTCTTTGTCATATTTATCATTTGGTTGTGTATAATATACCATTATATTCTGGAAGAGTACAAAGGTATTTCATTATGAACATTTGCATACCTTAAAATATCTATTTTTATCATATATGGTTGACAGCTTCGCTGGTGGCTCAGCTAGTAAAGAATCCGCCTTTAATGTGGGCGTTCGATCCCTGGGTTGGGAAGAGCCCCTGGAGAAGGAAACGGTTTATACACTCCAGTATTCTGGTCTGGGTAATTCCATGGACTGTATGGAATGGGGTTGCAGAGTTGGACATAAATGAGAAGCTTTCACTTGCCCTTTCATGGTTAATGGCTTGCTTGGTATAGAATTCCTAAATCCTATAGTGAAAATGGAAAAATTCACCCAGACTTGGGTTTTTCCTCCTGTCAGGTAAATGTGGGCTCCCTGACTTCCCTTATGGTACACATATCTGCAGTTTTAATCTTCCACCAAGTTTTAATCTGCCAGGCTAATTAATATGATTTTCAACTTGGTCATCAACAGCTTGTATAGCTAGGTAAAGCCTGCAGCATGGGAGCCCATTGCCTCTGAGAAGCTTCTCCTCTACAATTGTTACCAAGCAAAACTGTTCAAGATTTTTCGCCTGGGTCTGTATGGTATCACTTAATGCATCTTTACCCACAGGGTGCTTTTTCTGCCTGTGTCATGATGCCCTCATGCACAAATGACTTTCACCATGGAAACCCAGGATTCTACACATAAGAGCAACTTATCCAAAGTGGAAGATGGGCCGTCACATCTTACACTCTGTGGTATCAGCTTGCTCCCCCCGACCCCTGCCATGTCAGTGGGCATTAGTGAGGTGGTTTTCTCCTTACTCAGCCTACTGCTGTACTTTTTTCTCTAAAGGCCGAGAGATCTCCTTAACATCTTGCTCAATTGAGTCTCACTGGCTAAACTTCTCACAAAAAGTTCTATCCATTTTTGACATAGCGCTGACAGTTTTCTCATTTTGCCAGAGTAGATGCAGGTTTTAATTGTTCATCATTCCTCTGGTCATTTGCTTACAGATTTGAGTGAAAATTGTTGCTTAGTTGTGTTCGACTCTTTGCAACCCCATGGACTATAGCCCACTAGACTCCTCTGTCCATGGGATTGCCCAGGCAAGAATACTAGAGTGGGTAGCCATTTCCTTCTCCAGGGGAACTTCCCGACTGAGGGATCAAACCCAGGTCCTCCTACATTGCAGGCAAATTCTTTACCATTTGAGCCACCAGGGAAGTCCAGATTTGAGAAGATGGAGTAGAAGTTAGACAACTGTAAATTTTATCATCTCACCAAGAAGTTCAGTCTCTGACTTTTTGAAGTCAATCATCATGGTCAGGTACAGTGACTGTCAAACTCTGGTGGTAATAGAAATTACCAGGGATGACTGAATACAATGGAGATGCCAGCTCCTTACTTCCAGAGATTCAGTAACCCTGAGACGCACCAATAAACTAATTTCTAATATGCACCCCTCATGTGAATCTGATAAGGTCCTACCACAATTTGAGAAAATCCAATTTAAAAAAGAAAAAAAAAAAACAATGAAATAGTGGTTTTCTAAGGGTGGCTTGTAAACTGCTAAGGCTACAGATCAGCTTCATCTGAGAATTTGGTGGAAAAGTAAAATCTGGGGCCACAATCCAGACCTCCTGCGTGAGAAACACTGAGGGGTGGTCCCCAGCAATCTGTACTCTAACAAGCCTTCCAGGGGGTTCTGATGCTTGCCCAAGTTTGAGAACTACTGAACCAGGAGGCAGTCAGAAATCCCAGGCTCTAATCTGAGACCTGCCTCTAGGTAACTCAGTGGCCAGGGGAAAGTTATTCACTCTCTGTGGAACTCAACTTCCCATTTACAATGCCTGACGATGAGAGGTCAAATATTTCAAGAATTTTTTAAAGTGTAATATCAAACTATTTTATAATATTTTCCATGCTATGTTGTATGTTTTTCATGAAATAAATTATGTTGGCTGAGCCTTGAGCACTATTATTTCTAACAGGGATGGTCCAACATCCAACAGCAAGTATTTACATGCAGGTAATCAGCTGAGCCCAGAACAATTCAAAATATATGCATCTATGTTAACAATAATCCTGAGTGTGGAATGCATATAAATCCTCTGAGTAGTCCATTGGCAAATAGCTGTATTTTTTTTTATTATTATTATAAAGAGGCTGGGCTCCATAGGCATGTGGTTTTCTTCATCTGGCTCATTTGATCTTAATTACTAGGGCTAGTTCTTGAATTGCAGCAGCTTGTTCTAAGTAGCATATGGCAGAAGGTGCTAAGCACAGGCAGCAGACAATGTGTTACTAAAAGGAGAAGAAATTTTCCTTTACATAAGAAGCCATATGCAGTCCAAATTTATCCATACTGTATCACCGAAATGTGTATTTTAAAACTTCATCTATGATTTTTCACAGGTATTGCTTTCATCCTTTGTATATTCAACAGAAGGCCTGCAAAGGCTTTAAGAGTCCATTTCAAATGACTCTCAGATTGTTACTTTAGGGACCACCATCCATCGCCTCCTCCAGGAAGGTTTTGCTGAAAACCTAACATCTCTTGAGGTGCCCTTCTCTCACAGCATCCTCAGCTTTCAGGTCTCAACAGGTCTTGATGGCAAGGTGCTCTTTGACATCACAGAGCAGTACAACTGGGAAAGCTGTCATCCTCCTGCTTTTTGAGAGAAAAGCAGAGTATGCTCTTTGTCCTGATGCCTCTGTCTCTCAGTGAGACTGCATCTCTGGAGCTTCTCCCTTCTACGCCCTAGAGCACACCTGTGAACCATCAAAGCCATGAAACATGGCAGAGTGCCAGCCATCTGGATGTGGCCTTCTGCAAATTGTCTTCATCAACACACTCTGCCTTTGCAATCTTGTCTTGAGCCCTGCATCCCTGTTCCCCTCACCTGGCTTCACTGGCTATCACCCTGCCTCAGCACCAGATCTCTGAGAGCACACACGAGACACTCAGTCTTGACTGAGACTCTTTTACAACGACTGCTCTGTCTCATCATTTTCCGTGGAGCCTCACATTCCAAACTGCGGCACCTCCAAAATCTAATTGCTTGGCACGGCATCTCTGACATCACAGTCTGTTGCCATGGAAAGTGCCACCAACTCAGCAGGATGACTTCCCTGCCAGAAGGAGAGGATGCACTGAGAGAGGGAGACAACATTTGTTTAAGCATAAATATCTTTGATATTTAGCAAAGAGGCAAGAGACTAGATGAGAGACAACAGAGGAAGCAAAAATTCCAACTTATATGATGCTTCACTTCCAGGGGTCCTCTCCGGTAAAAGCCAGGTGCTCAGCTTTCTTCTGCTTTTCCCTCTGTGCCAGAATTTCAAGGTGATTGTTTCTCCAACTTTCAGGTTCACTGGGAATCACGTTGGAGTTCAAAAGCATTTGGAGTTCGAAAGCAGAATGTCCCTTCAAATGCTACATCTGCTTTTTCATGTTGCCATCAGATGATTATCTTGGTGAAAAGATGAACAGCAGTCATTCTAAATAGAATTGCTCATCTCAGCAAAGCTTTTCCAAGGAAGCCAGTTTACAAACAATTTAAGCTAGCTTCTCCCTCCTGAACTTCTGCTAAGTGTCAAGCCCCAATCTCTGCCAAGTATAAGCCCTCCTAATCATGTCTAGTGTTGAATTTACAGAGTCTCCATGAACAGTTTTTGCCAGGGCCTTGCCAAACTCAGAATCTGCTCTGATACATGGATGTAACTATAAAATGGAAATTAGAGAACATTCTTTCTAGAAAATTACAAAGGTTATAGTCTATTTTTCACTGTTACTGAAACGTAATTTGCAATTTGCTACTTATTTCTGATTCTCCTAGTCCTTTTTTAAGATTCCTATTAAAACTGAATTTTTTTTATTGGAGTATAATTGTTTTACAGTGTTGTGTTACTTTCTGCTGTACAATGAAGAGAATCAGTTATATGTATACATATATCCTTTTTCTCTTGAGCCTCCCTCCCACCACAAGTCCTACCTCTCTAGGTCATCACAGAGTACCAGTTGAGCTCTGTGTACTATACAGTAACTTCCCACAGCTGTCTATTTTACACACAGTAGTGTATATACATCAGTGCTAATCTCCCAACTGTTCCACCTACCCCTCCACCTTCACCCATATCCACATGTCTCTTTTCTATGTCTGCATCTCTATTAAAGGGGGTCAAAACTATACTATTTGCTGGATAATAGATACTACAGATCCATGCCAAAAACTTTGATAAATTTCATCAAGTGTAACTACCTCAAAGCTAGGACTATCTCAATCATCTACTTCCTGCAGCAGAAGTAACAACATGCCAGAGAGGCTAGACAAGCAGAACTCCACTCATATCCATGAAGTAAGACAGGCAAAGATGGTACACAGATGTGGGCTATAGATCAGCTAGGAAGTTCCTCCTGGTCTCACCAGGCCTGGGAATCTCACCGGGCACCTCAATTTTCATCTATATTAAAGGAAAATTATAGGAGACATGAATGAGGCAAGTGCGCTGGGTGAAGATTATCAGCTGCCATGTCATATATATATAAATAAAAATGTAAGAAGGGGAACTGTGGGCTGCAAATCTCTTCTGTTCTTACTCTTCATGTTTCTTCCCAAGTCATCTGGATACTTGAACTCTAACACAACCCACAGCTCTTCCCACCTTGGTCTACTAGGTCTGGAGTATTCAAAGAGGCTCATAAATTCTGCAAGAAACTATGCTGGTTGGCAATGCTAACCAGGGATATATTGTCCCAAATAAGAATTACATAGCTCATAGGTTATGTGATAAGGTACTGAAGTTCAGGGCAAGAAATCTGTGGAGGAATCAACACCAATGTCTTCTGTGAGATGCTTAATGCAGATAATTTAGACACTTTCTAACTCATTTTTCAACAAAATAGTTTAGACACTTTCTAATGCATTTTCTCAAGAATATTCAAGTTAACTTTTTATCTTTTGCCAGGCAACATAGAGGACCCTGGACTTCAACAAGTTCAAATTACAGCTCTGCTATGCTTTTGAACTGTAGTGCTGTAGAACTCTTGAGAGTCCCTTGGACTGCAAGCAGATCCAACCAGTCCATTCTAAAGGAAATCTTTCCTGGGTGTTCATTGGAATTGCTTAAGCTGAAACTCCAATACTTTGGCCACCTCATGCGATGAGTTGACTCACTGGAAAAGAGTCTGATGCTGGGAAGGATTGGGGGCAGGAGGAGAAGGGGACGACAGAGAATGAGATGGCTGGATGGCATCACTGACTCGATGGACATGAGTTTGAGTGAACTCCGGGAGTTGGTGATGGACAGGGAGGCTTGGCGTGCTGTGATTCATGGGGTCGCAAAGAGTCAGTCACGACTGAGTGACTGAACTGAACTTATGAGTTACTTGTGATCACCAGTCAATTACCAATCCCAGTCTTGTTACCACAGTTACATTTGTAAAATGGGATGACAACAGCAGTTACCTAATAGGGTTATTTTTCATTTTTTCTTTCTCATTTTAACAACTTTTTTAAAAATTGGAGTATAGTTGCTTCACAATGTTGTGTTAGTTCCTGCTATACAATGAAATGAATTTGAAATTGTATACATATTCATATATGTTCTGGAAAAGTACATGACACATAGTAATTATGCAATAAGATTAATTATTAGAGAAATAGAATAGGAGCAATCTAGTAAAAAGAAGGAGGTAAAAACTACAACTGCTGTGTTTTTTTTAAAAAAGAAAAAGGCAGGAAGCAACGGATTGAATACTGTTGAAACAAAGTTGCAAATTAAATAACAAGTGACAGAATTCCCTCCAAAAGGAAAAGGAGAGGAAAAGGGTAAAAACAGCAGAGGATGAACATATTCAAATAATCACAACAAAAGGTGACCTAAATATATTATATAATAACCATTCTGATGAAGAGAAATAGCAAATGGAGACAAAACATTTATCAAAGAAATTATAAAACAAAAAATTCAACTTTCAGTCAAGATTGTACAATAATTTTATGCAATGTGTGCTCCCTCTCCAAACACCAATGACAAAGCATAACAAGAGAAAACCCAAAAGATAAACAGAACTGAAAAAGCTAGATAAATACCAAAATGAACACCAAATGGAGTAGAAATAGTAAGTGATAAGTAGGTTCTATGTTAGAAGCAGGCAGTGGAAGCTGACAGTTCAGCCGTTGACGAGTAAAGGGCTCTACTCAAGAGGGAGAACATTCATCCTTCCAACTCATATTTATTGAAAAGGCACCATTGAAATAACTGGGGATACAGCAATGAACCAAATGGGCTTCCCTTGTGGTTCAGCTGGTAAAGAATCCATCTGCAATGTGGAAGACCTGGGTTCGATCCCTGGGTTGGGAAGATCCCCTGGATAAGGGAAAGGTTACCCACTCTAGTATTCTGGCCAGAATTCCATGGACTATATAGTCCATGGGGTCACAAAGAGTCAGACACAATTGAGCAACTTTCACTTTCACTTTCTTTTCACTTATTGAAGCTTACATTCTAGGTTCACTACAGTAAGTCAGAGGCTGAGTGCAATTTACTAGCTACCAGTGCACATGGGGACTTTTATGACCAACTGATAGGACACAGAGGAGGGAGGAGGAAGAAAAAGCTAGTGTGTTGGCTCAGTATGTGCTGCATGCCGAAAATGAACAGTATCTGCTCCACTGAAGCTGCTGTCTATTATTAATACAGTGATGGAGTGGTCTGTTGAGAGCACAGCAAGGTGTCATTTTTGAAGACAATACCCTGTTAAGAAGGCCACCATCCTCCAGGATCAAGTATATAGTCCAAATCAGTGATTACTCTATGAGTCTATGTCCCCAAGAGGTAGAAAATATGGATCAAGAAACAAAGGCATGCACCGAGGAGGAAGTGGGGTTATATAAATTGGGAGATTGGAATTGACATATATACACTACTCTGTATAAAATAGATAACTAATGAGAACCTACTGTACAGTACAGGAAAAAAATAAAGAAGATATAATCTGTTTGTAGGACATATATTAAGTTAACCTTAAAAATGTGTTCCAGTATACATTAGGTGCAGACACATACAAGAATAGTCAACTTCATAGAGTCAGAAAGTACACTGGTGGATACCAGGAGATAGGGGTGGGAAGGGAGGATGTGCAGTTAGTGTTTAGTGGGGACAGAGTCTCAGTTTAGGGAGATGGATGATGGTGAGAGTTGCACAACAACATGAAGGTACTTAGTACCACTGAAATGTAAAGTTAAATATGGTTAAAAGAGTATATTTTCACACAGTGAGTATATTATGTGACCACAAATACACATTAAAAAAAGAAACAAAGGGATGGAAGGAGACATAATATGGGATAGCACCACTTGCAGGGACCCACTTGGAATTTGTGTTCTCTGTCCATGGAACAACCCTGGCCTCTGCAGATGTTGAGGAACAGATTCCCAAAGGGAAGATCTGCTTTTTGTAGGAGTGACCACAAGAATCTCACTGAGCTTTAAAGCTACAGCAACTACCTGGGCACTTTCAGTTTCTAATGCCAGGACATAATCTAGCAAGAACAGAATACAAAGTCTTGGCAGCCATAACTGACTGGGATCATCAGAAGATCCGCAATAAAATAAAACAAAGAAAAAGGTCTAAAATACATCAGTAACAACAGTAACAGAAATGAATGGATTCAATTAATCTGCTTAATGAGAGAGTTTCTCGGGATAGATTTTAAAGCAAAACAGTTATTTGCTGTCCTAAAGAAACACACCTAAAAGAAACTTACAGCCAAAAGTTTAAGTAAATAAAAATTGGTAAGATGGGACAACCATTCCTGATAGTTCAATGATTTAAATCTTCTGAAAATATATTCCAACTGAAAAATACCAAAATGCCAAATAAAGACTGACAATGATACTTAAATTTACAGTATAGCATTCTCAACTATGTACGAAAAAAAATAACCCAAGGATTAAAAAAATAAAATCCTTGATCATTAAGCCAGAATGATAAAGGAAACCAATAATACTCTAAAAGAAATGCCAAAATACAGTTTAATAAATTCAGAGAGGAATGTCCAATGAAATAGGAGATAAGGCACTGGATCTGTGCAGAGGAGGTACCTAAACTTCAGACCTCTTCATAAAGCTGTAAACTTTGAATCAAAGGGCTTCCCTCCTTTCATTCAAAGAAATTGAGCTAGAAAAAATCGTTTTCATAAGGAAAACAAGAAAAAATCTGTCTCTAACATACCTCCAAAAGGAAGGGGGAAGTTTCCCCTGGGAAGCTTTAACTATTAGCTGCTTCCACGCGGGTCTGGTTTCACATTTATATTTCCTGTAAGTCTGCATGCTTGTGTGTGCTCAGTTGCTAAGTTGTGTCCAACCCTTTTACAACTCCATGGACTGTAACCCACCAGGTTCCTCTGTCCATAGGGTTTCCCAGGCAAGAATAAAGAAACCTCAAAAAGAGGAACTAAACCAAAGTGGTCCTAAAATTTGAAAATCAGTGTAATTCACCATCTTAAAAGAATGTGCTCAGTTGCTCAGCTGTGTTTGATCCTTTTGTGACCCCACAGACTATAGCCCGCCAAACTCCTCTGTCCAAGGGATTTTCCAGGCAAGAATACTAGAGTGGGTTGCCATTTCTTCCTCCAAAGGAACTTCCTGACCCAGGGATTGGACCCACACCTCCTGAGATTCTTGGATTGCCAGGTGGATTTTTTTATTTTTTTACTGCTGCATCACGTGAGAAGCTCCCTTAAAAGAAAAAAAATCATACGATTACCTCAATAAATGCAGAAAAAGCATTTGATGAAATGGTCACCCTTTCTACATATATACAATTGAATACCACTCAGCCATAAAAGGCTTCCCTGGTGGCTCAGATGGTAAATAATCTTGCAATGAGGAAGACTTGGGTTTTATCCCTGGGTTGGGAAGATCCCCTAGAAAAGGAAATGGCTACCCACTCCAACATTCCTGCCTGGAGAAATTCAATGGACAGAGAAACCTGGAGGGCTACAGTCCATGGGGTTGCAAAGAGTCATGCATGACTGAGCAATTAACACACACACAGCCATAAAAAAGAATGAAATAATGCCATGTGCAGCAACACGGATGGACCTAGAAACTATCATACTGAGTGAAGTCAGTCAGAGAAAGACAAATATCATATGGTTTCACTTAAATGTGAAATTTTAAAAATGGTACAAGTGAACTTATTTACAAAAAAAAAGACAGTCACAGATTTATAAAACAAACACGATTACCAGAAGGGAAAATGGGGAGAGATAAACTGGGAGACTGGAAATGACATATACACACCACTATATATAAAATAGATATCTAATAAGGACTTACTGTATAGAATAGGGAGCACTACTCAACACTCTGTAATGACTTACACGGGAATAGAATCTAAAAAGAATGGATGTATGCATATGCTTAACTGCAAGGAGATCCAACCAGTCCATTCTAAGGGAGATCAATCCTGGGTGTTCATTGGAAGGACTTATGCTAAAGCTGAAACTCCAATACTTTGGCCACCTCATGCGACGAGTTGACTCACTGGAAAAGACTGTGATGCTGGGAGTGATTGGGGGTAGGAGGAGACGGGGACGACAGAGAATGAGGTGGCTGGATGGCATCACCGACTCGACTGAGGTGAATTTGAGTGAACTCCAGGAGTTGGTGATGGACAGGGAGGCCTGGCGTGCTGTGGTTCATGGGGTCGCTAAGAGTCGGACACGACTGAGCGACTGGACTGAACTGAACTGATTCACTTTGCTGTATACCTGAAACTAACACAATGTTGCAAATCAACTATGCTCTAATAAAAACTTAAAATATTTTTCATCCTTTCAAGAAAGCACTCTCAGCAACCTAGGATTGGTAGAGAAATTACAAAAGACGATAAGAAACATAGCCCCCCAAAATGACATGTAACATCACCATTAACGATGCAAGACCAAATGTTCCCACAATAAGATAACAAGTCAAGAATGTTCTCTTTCTTAACTCCTATTCAATATTGTACTAGAAAACCCACCCAATGTAATACCGTTCTTAGTCATTCAGTCATAACCAACTCTTTGTGACCCCATGGACTGTAGCCCGCCAGGCTCCTCTGTCCATGAGGATTCTCCAGGCAAGAATACTGCAGTGGGTTGCCATTTCCTTCTCCCGGGGATCTTTCCAACCCAGGGACTGAACCCAGGTCTCCCACATTGCCGGTGGATTCTTTACTGTCTGAGGCACCAGGGAAGCCCAAGAATACCGGAGTGAGTAGCTATCCCTTCTCCAGGGAATCTTCCTGACCCAGCAATGGAATCGGGGTCTCCTGCATTGCAGGTGAATTTTTTACCAGCTTAGCTACCAAGGAAGACCTACCTAGTGCAATAGGACACAACAAAAAGGCATCCATATTCAAAAGGAAGAAATGAAAAACATCTTTATTCACACATGATGAATGTAGAAAATCCCAAATAATCTACACAAAGCTGCTAAAAGTAATAAGCTATTCATCATGTTCTCAGGACAAAAGATGAATATTTTAAAATCTATTATAATTCTATAAGAGGCAAAAAAATAGAATTTAAAAAATTTTAAAGTACCACTTAAATGTCAGCAAAAAAGAAAAATCCTCTTAGGTAAAAATACAACAAAATATGTGTGAAACATGCAAGCTGAAAACTATAAAACTGCATTAAAGGAATAAAATACACAAAAGATCTACCATATTCATGAGATGGATGACTCAATACTGTTAAGAAATTAAGTCATCCCAAATTGATCTACAGATTCAATGCAATCTTGAAAAATATACCAGTAGACATTTTTGCAAATAATTCCAAAATTTTTGTAAAAAGGAAAAGAAACCAGAATATCCAATACAATTTGAAAATATAAGGACAGAGTTGGCAGACTCATGCTCCCTCATTTCAAGATTTACTATAAAACTACTGTAATCAAGACACTGTAATATCAGCAAATGAAAAGACACATAGATCAGTAGAACAGAAAGTTCAGAAATAGACTCACATCTAGTCAACTGATTTTTTACAAAAATACAAAAATAATAAAGAGTGGACAGTCTTTTCAACAAGTGACACTGGAAAAATTGGATGTTCATATGCAAAAAAAAAGAAATCAACCTTAACTAATACACTGTATAATTAACTCAAAACTAACCAAATGTAAAACAAAAAATTGTAATTATTTTAGAAGAAAATTTTAGAAAAAAAATCTTTGTGACCTTATGTTTGGCAGAGTTTTTAGATATAACACCTAAAGAAAGAAAGAAAGAAAGAAAGTGAAGTCACTCAGTCGTATCCGACTCTTTGCAACCCCATGGACTGTAGCCTACCAGGCTCCTCCATCCATGGGATTCTCCAGGCAAGAATACTAGAGTGGATTGCCATTTCCTTCTCCAGGGGATCTTCCTGACCCAGGGATCCAACCCAGGTCTCCCGCATTGCAGGCAGACACTTTACTCTCTATAACACCTAAGGAGCCATCTATAAAAGAAAAAATGTGCTAGAACTTTTTCTCAGAGTTTAGACTGAAAAATCAAGCTACAAATGGGAAGGACATATTTGCAAATTCTATTTCTGACAAAGGACTTATAGCCAGAATACATAAAGAACTGTCAAAACTCAACAATAAGAAACCAAACAATTTTTTTTTCCCGAAGGTGATTTCTGTTTTAAGCCAAGATGGGGAGGGAGGGTGGGAAGGAGGATGATAGATATTTAGATATTGAGACCTAGATAGTTAGATCTCAGAGATTCCTGAGCAATGAAAAACAAAATGAGCCCTACAATTGTCCAGTTTATTACTTTGTTTTCTGGCAGTACTGCAGGTAGGAGGAGCCTAGGTGGAGCCCAACTGACTAAGTTTGGGGAGACAAAATAGAAAATCCAAGGAGCAGATAAAGAAGTTAAAGAGTCTGCAGGACAGAGTTGCCTCCATAGAGAAAGAGCTGCACAGAGAGGGACTGCAAATCTTTGCATAATGTCTTTCTTGAGTATTCTTCAGAGTACTAATTAGCTCATGTGTGGAAGGACGCTCCTAGAGGCTGGAGGATGAAAACACATCTACAAGGATTAGGGGAAACAGTAGTCAAAACTCACAGAAGGCTTGGCTAAAATAGTGCCTGTTCCCACCAGCCAGATTGGAAAACCTAAAATAATTCATGGGGCACTGGGTATAGTATGCAGGTGAGTGTTGTCTCCAGAGGGGAGAACTAGCCTTAGACTAAATTAGCTGATAAGGTCCCATCCAAGCAATCTTCAAATCAAGACCCAAAGGATGAAGCTGTTTCCAAGTAATTTAACTGCAACCCAGATCAATGTACAAACCTATTTATAGGAATGCAAAAATATCAGCTCCTAACAAAATAAAAATCTCAGTGTTTGCATCCAATTAAACATTATCAAGTGTGAAAGAGTCAAATTACGACCTGCAATGAGGATAAAAATGAATAAATAGAAACCAACCCAGAAGTGACATAGATGTTAGAATTTTCTATAAGGACAATAAAATATAACTATATTTCATATGTTCAAAGAAGAGAAAAGGCATAATAAATAGCGTTAGAGATACAAAAATAGACATAAATATACATACAGCAAAGGTGATAAAGATAGTAAAAATATATAATGAAAAATATTATGTGAAAAGTTTGAAAACTGAGACAAATTTCTAAGTAGACTATGACTTCTAAAACTGAATTAAGAAAAAACAGAATACTTTTTGTCCAGTATATCATAGTAGTTAAATGTGTAGGCTCTGGACAAGATTATCTGAGTTTAAATCCTGACTGTTATTTGCATCTGTGTGCAAGTCATTTAAATTACTGTGACTTGAATTTTAATCGCAAAATGTGGGTAGTGAATTGTACCTATTTCCTGGACTTATTCTGAAAGGTCACATGATTCTGTATCAGTTAAATATTTAGAATAGTGCCTAACACAGAGTAAGAACTCTGTAAGCACTATTTCCCTAAAAATATTGCTATTGAAGGTCATCATGCCTGTTGCAAGGAATTCCAATTCTTGGTACAAAACCTAGAGAAACTCTCATAGGAGATATGTGAATGAATATTCATTGCAGCATTATTTATATCTGTGAACCTTTGAGAAATACCTAAATGTCCATCAACATAAAAATGGATAAATTGTGAAAAATTTTATATAACAAAATGAAACAACACCTTAAAATGTATAAAAGAGAGCACATTAAAATATATAAAAGAGAATTGCAGTTATCACCATAGCAAAATCTCCAAAATATAATGAAGACTGAAAAAAGTAAGATTCAGAAACATAGATACAATATGACTCCATACATTTAAAATGAAATTCTGCAAAATATTTTTTAACTCATGTATATAACTGTATAGAGAAGTTTGTAAGAAAGATGAACACAAAAATTAGAAGTGTTTACATTTAGATTTAACAGGAAAATGCAGTAGCGGAAGGATGTGCAAGAAGTTTCAACTATAGCTACAAGATTTAATTTACTACAAATTATTTGTGGCATATGTGGCAAACTAATATGATTTATTAAAACTGTGTAAAATATGGACATGCATTTTAAAGATGTTATTCACTCTTCCATGTGTTTTAAATATTTCATAATAGAAAGAACATTCTGACTGAAAGGGACACTTGACCATTAAAAAGGAAAAGAGGTCAAGAATTACCGACACACTAATGAGAGAAGACAAACATCTGGACACAGTTTGTTAACACTTTTAAATTTCAAGGATAAAAATTATTAAAACCATCCAGGCAACAAAAAAGCTTTTTACCAAGAAAAAAATCTTAGGAGACCACAAACATCTCTGTACCACTAAATGGCAAAAGTCACAAGGCAAAGTCTACAGAATTCTAAAGGGAAACTGAGAACAAGAATTTTATGCTCAAATCAGTGGTGATTATATATGAAGACAACCAAGAAGAACCTAGAAATCATACCAACCATGAACTCTGCCTGAAATATCTAGTGAAATACATTTGGCTGGGCAACAGATTAGTTCAAATAAAAAAACTTTTTTATGGCTGAAAATATTATTCAACAACAAAAATGAATTACACCTTGTCGACAAAATGGACTTTGAGGACACTATGGTAAGTGAAGTAATGAATCACTTAAAGAAGAATTGCACATACAACAGTACGATGGAGGTGTCACAAGAACTAACAGAAAGCATTCCAAATAGCCAAATCTGGAATGATTAAGCAACAAATAAGATTAGTATTGAATTATAACACAAAATACAAGATAAATATCTATGCATCCATACTGATATAAATGATTAAATAAATAATAGACAAAGCACTAATACTGAAGAATTCAAGATGATTTACATTAACTACTTCTCACTTAAAGAGGTACAACATAGTTTCCCATTCCTAAAATGTGGCCTGTGCATAGTGACCTCCTTCTAGAGTATAGCAACGCAAAGGAAAAGAAAAGAATTAACTTCACGGTGGGAAAAAACCAGATAAACTATATTTGAAGCCAGATGATCAAGGTTAACCTCAATAGTGATAAGTCACAATGATAGCATATATCCTTTATATGATGTGATGAGAATAGCAATTTACTTCTGAGATCTTCCTCCCCCATGTTACTCCAGCCTAATAACAAGAAAAACATCTAATTAATTCCAAAACAAGGAAAGTCAGAGAAACTGTCTCAACCAAGAGAAGACTAAAGAAATAGATCTAATAAATATAACGTAAGAACCTGGATGGAATCCAGGAACAGAAAATGGACACTAGGAAAAGCTGATGGAATCTAAATAAAGAATGGACTTCAGTTTATTATTAATAATGTATCAATAATAATGCACTAATTGTGGCAAATGTACCATGCTAACGTAAGATGTAAGTAATAGAGAAAACTGGTACAGGATAAATGGGAAGTTTCTGCCCTACCTAAAATAATTCTGTAAATCTAAAATTATTCTAAAACTAAATGCTTAAAGATATAAAAATAAATAACTCTTATTTCAATAATACAGGTGTGTTTTTTGTGTTGTTTTTAAAAAGACTGGTAACATTCAGTCTTGGTGAGGAACACACATACTTTGCTTGTGGAAATGTAAAATGATACAATCACTTGACACAGTGATTCTACGTTGGCATCTTTTTTCCAGAAGTGGTGACAACATATGACTACTAAAAGGCTTGTACAAGAATGTTCACAGCAGCCCTATTCATGATAGCCAAACAGCCAAAAACAGTCAAATGTCCATCAACAGGACCAGGAATAAACGAGCTGTGGGATCTTCATACAACAGGAGGTATTCAGCATCAAGAGGGAGGGAACTAATATTCTCAACCACATCAATGACTCTCAAGACATGCACCGATCAGAAGAAGCCAGGCACAAAAGAGGACACCCCATAATGTGCCATTTCCATGGGAATTTTAAAACAGGTGCAAGACGTCCATACTGAAATGATGCAGGAAGGTTTTGTCTCTGAATGAGAAGAGGTTGACTGAAAAAGCCCTGGGGGAAATTTCTTGGGTGATAGGAATGTTCTATACCTTAACAGGATATAAGAGTACATACAATATGGATTATAGGAGTACATCCATTTGTCAAAATTCATTGACCTGTGTACAGAAGATTTTCACATTTCATTGCACATTTCAATGTTATCTTTAGAGGCAACTGTCAACAAAGAAAAAGCAATGTCAATATACTCATTTTGGTTCAGTCCACTAAATAATTACCCTCAAACTACATTTTGATGATCTCATTAACATCATTTGATTCCAAACATGAATTGTGATTTACAATATGTTGCATATCAAAAGAATAATTTAAAATTCAATAATTAGCAAACAAATTGGACTTATGAACGTGCTCTTCAAACTCATTTGTATGTAAGGGACTTATTATAATTGAATAGTAAATTCAGCTCTTAGTTTTCAGGAATCCAGAGCAAAAGGGACTTGAAAGTTAATTGTGCTGTTTTAATGATGGATATCAGGAATTATACAAGCTCACTAGAAGAAGAAAGAATTTTTCTAACACTAAATTCAAAGAAGAATGTAGAACTTAGGCCTTGAGTAAGAGCTATGGAAGAGTATCATGCATAATGTATTAACAGCAGTTCTATAGAACGTGCACTCAGGTTCTTAATCTGACCCTTCCTCATCCTGAGGTTCAGTAAAAATTGAACACCTGCTACAGGTGCCTTGCTCAGCGAACAACCCTACTTCGATATGGGCTTCCTAGGAGCTCAGTTCCAACACATCAATTTCATTTATTGCAGCCTGCATGGATCAGCCTATTAGTAGTCATGCTAACTGAACTATTTGTTGTGAGTTCAATCTGATCTGCTACTTAGGAAAATAAACATCTTGGTTTATCCATGACATGTGTTCTCAAGAAGTGCTTCGCTTAGCACCCAGCTGTATATCTGAATAAAATTGAGGAGAGAAATTTCCATAGACGAATGTTTTGGCTAACTGTCTCTTCTGGCATTTCAACTGAAATCTTCTCTTTAAAAAATATAGCTGCCATTTGAACCAAGATTTCTTTAGTTTATTCCATTTCCAATTAGTGGCTCAGCTTTGCACTGGCATTTCTGTTTTAGCAGCTGCAGTGGAATCACTGGGCCAAATGCTGCCTCCCTCTTTTGCCCACACTCCACTCTTACAGAGGTACACGGGCAGAACGCAAGTACCAGGGGGCAACTCTGCCTCCAAATAGCTCCTGTCCTATTCATTACTGTCTCAGTGAGCCAGTGACAGCAGCATAAATCTGAAGAACACAGATAACTCTGCTTATGGATCAAATGGAAGTTCTTACCTACAAGCAAAAGTATTTTTTTTAATTTTCATTTTATATTGGAGTATAGCCAATTAACAGTGTCATGATAGTTTCAGGCAGACAGCAAAGGGACTCAGACATACCTATACATGTATCCATTCTCCCCTAAACTCCCCTCCCATCCAGACTGCCACATAACATTGAGCAGAGTTCCCTGTGCTTTACTGTAGGACCGTGTTGGTTATTCATTTTTAACATAGCAGTATGGAAATCTCGATCCCAAACTCTTAACTATCCCTTCCCCATATCCCTCCCCCCAGCAACTGTAAATAAATTCATTCTCTGTGAGTCTGTTTCTATTTTGTAAATAAATTCATTTGTGTCATTTCTTTTTAGATTCTGCAGATAAGGGCTGTCATACAATATTTCTCCTTCTCTATCTGACTGCCTTCACTCTGTATGACAATCTCTAGGTCCATTCAATGTTGCTGCAAATGACATTATTTCATTCTTTTTAATGACTGAATAATATTCCAATGTATATATGTACAGGATATTTTTTATCCATAAATACTGTAAAGTCTACTTTATCCAAAACTATTTTAGAGCAATCATACATTTTCAATTAAAGGAGAAAAAAAATATCCTTTCTCTACTCAGCATTGGAAATCACTATATATCATAGTATAAGCAAATCTGAAGAGTCCCTTTTAGAACATACGTCCAATCTACTTAGTAAGCATCTTGGAACTAAAGACTCAGCACTGTGCTGGTCCTTCAGGTGCTAATCAAGAGAAGACATCATTCTTTTCCTCTCTGAAGTGATGCTAGAAATATTGTCAAGACTAGATTTTGATAAAGAAAGTAAAAGCCTAAAGAGTAGTGTTCATGGCTCTAATAAAAGTGCATAAGGTATTATTCTGTCCATCAGATGCCTTTCTCTCTCATTTGAGCATGAGGTTCATATCATAGGATTCAGTTAATGACTTCACAGTATCTCTCCTCTAATCTTGGGTGATGGATGGTTGTACTTTTCTCTCTTACGATGTGACAGTACATAAATACCTACAGGGGTAACTTCAGTTCTCCACTGCCCTATCCACTATGGTAAGCCACCAGCCACATGTGGCTTAATTAAAATTTTAAAACTAAAAACCACATTTCAGATGCTTTGGTAGCAGGGGGTAGAACATTTCCATCATCAGTTTTACTGGACAACCCTAGGCCACCTAAGAGAAAAGACTCCTGAAGACCTACAGCAACAATTGCGGTGTTGTTGAATTCAAGCTTCTCTCATTATAGAAGACCCTGACAGAACAGTCATCATTTAAATGTCTGCAAATAACAAATGCTGGAGAGGGTGTGGAAAAAAGGGAACCCTCCTATACTGTTGGTGGAAATGTAAATTGATGCAACCACTATGGAGAACAATATGAAGGTTCCTCAGAAAACTAAACATAGAACTACTATATGACCTAACATCCCCACTCCTGGGTGTATATCCAGACAAAACTATAATTCAGAAAGATATATGCACCCCTACATTCATAGCAGCACTATTCACAATAGCCAAGTCATGGAAACAACCTAAACGTCCATTGACAGATTAATGGATAAAGAAGATGTGGTACATATATATAATATAATACCATTTTCAGCAACATGCATGCAACTAGAGATTATCATGCTAAGTGAAGTAGTCAGAAAGAGAAAGACAAACACCATATGATATCACTTATTTGTGGAATCTCGAATATGACACAAATGAACCTATCTAGAAAACAGAAGCAGAATCACAGATATAGAGGACAGACTGGTGGTTGCTAAGGGGGAGGAGTTTGGGGAAGGGAAATGGAGTGGGAGGTTCGGGTTAGGCGCTACAAGATATTACATATAGAATGGATAAACAACAAGGTCCTACTGTATAGCACCGAGAACTATATTCAGTGTCCAGTGATAAACCGTAATGGAAAAGAATATGGAAAGGAATATTATATATATGCATAATTGAGTCACTTTGCTGTACAGTAGTAATTAACACAACATTGTAGATCAACTACACTTCAATTTTAAAAGGCATGTGAAAGATTTTGATACATGATATAAGCTTTGGTCCTACTGTAAAATCACTAATGCTCAATTGGGGTAGTTTCTTACTTGTCACTGTATCAATGTGATCATATGTACCATCATGTTTAAAAGCAGCAGAATGCTGGTAATTTGAACCTGGACCTCAGGAAGCTAACAACGCAAGGTACTTCTCTGCCTCTTGCCTTTCTTCTTACTCTCTCTGTCCGTGTATCTCTCTCTCACTCCCCCCTACCTCTAATTACCTTTTCCCTTGCCTCCTTACCAGTGAAAGAACTCCATGCTCATTTATATCCCCGTAAGGAAATGATCCAATCTGAAAAGACTTGTTGCCAGGTTTGAAGACAAAAGTTTTGACACCATAAGTCTGCTCCCAAATGACTTCTTTGCATATTGTTATAAAATTTTTTCTGTTTCCATTCTGGGAGCTAATGGCATCCACCAAGACACAGTGAAATCTTTGGGTCTGCTGCAATGTCTTGCCAGACTGATGAACTGGTAACTGTCCAAGCTTATCAAAATGCTATTGTGATGTTAAGACAGCTGCAAGACGGTTTCCGGGAAGCCTAATTACAGTGGCTGGGAGATGAGTTTGAAAGGATAAAATGCTGTTTCTAAATAAGATAAGCAAGTGGAACTTTACAAGTGTACGTTCCCATCCTCTTTGTCTCCTCTGTTGCCAACAGGCAGCCAAAAAGCCAGCAGGGTTCTTTCTAAGGCTGTCTTTCCATTAGGACTCGCATGGCGTTGGCACTGAAAGGTGAGACAGAAGGGCACGCAAACCGGAGCTGAATGCCACCCTGGAACCATGTTTCTTACGCTGAGAACATACTTGTTGCTATGCTAATGGGACAGGATCATATTTCTCTGACTAGTTAAAATTTTCCAGCACAAATGAGGCAGAGTAGTGGGGCTGTTACATCATGTAGCTTTCTGAAAGGGCTGGTGGCTCCGCTCCATTTACACCTCCTCCTCTTGCACATGGCCCCTTTCCTGGTGAGAAGATGCTTCTGCTTTTTTACAAAGTGGTCTTTTCTGCTTGGGAAACGTTATGAGACTCGATTAGGATGTATAATAGCAAGATTTCTCAGGACTCCTTCAAGATAAAGATATCTTGGCCATTTTCCCAACATGTCCTTCAAGTGCCATCCCATCCCCCCTCCACCTCTCACTGCCCCAGAGCTGCTCCGCCAACAGTAGTGGGAAAAATACTGCACTGTTCAACTAAGAAGAAGCATTTGAGTCAAAAGGTTTGGTTTAGGCTTCCCCCCACCCCCCAAGTTAAATGCAGTTCCACTGTGTGGAAAAGACAACAGCAGAGGAAGATAAAGCTGGAGAAAAGAGAAGAGAAAGGAGAGACTTGAGTTTAGGAAGTTTATTAAGGATAAATTTTAAAATAAATGATGAATATGAAGTGACTGATACAAAGAAGAATGCAAAATCAACCCAGACACCTTTTGTGCCTCTAAAGTTCATCCACTTTTCTTAAGGATCACTGCTATCTTAATCTAAGCTACCGTTTTCTTACAACTGAATTCTAGAGTCTTCTTCCTAACTGGCTGGCTGGTCCTGGACTGCTCCAACTCAGCTTCAAAATTAATTGAATCATTTTCCTCTCCACAGACAAAGTCACATTTTAACTTTTGCTTGACTCTCAATAGTCTATACAGCTCTTAAGACAAAAAAAAAAAAAAAAAAAAAACCTCCTTAACACAATTTACAGGCTTTATAAATTCCAGCCCCTCCCTACCTCTCCGAGAAGGTTTAGCTCACACCATCCCAGGCTTTCTCAGCTCTTGTCTCTCATTCTCTCTTAAGCATCACTCTCCATCCAGTTTCAAGATACTTGGATGTGCCTTTCTCCTCTACCTGGTATCTTTTCTTTCGCTTTGCTTTTAAATTTAGAATATCTCAGTTCAATAGGTACCTCAGAGCGTCTTCCCTGATCTAACTAGGCAAGAATCCTATTATATTGTTTTATTTGTATCCTGTCCTCACCTTCCTGTTATCGAGATATTGTTTTCATATTCATTATGTGAATATTCAATCAATGCCTTTTTCCCTGGTAGCTTGATAAGGTCAAGGACAATGGCCTTCTGGTTTATAATTATATCCTTAGGGTCTATTTAGCACCTGGCACTTAGCAGCATCTTAGAAACACTTAAGTATGAAAGACAAGGAAAAGAGAAGGCAGGGAGGGACTTGCAAGGGCAAAATACTATATATTCCCTAAAAGCATAGGACCCAGTCCATGACTCTGTAATAAGTCCTCCATAAATAATTGCTGCTTTATTGAAAGCAGTTAGAAAAGGTTAATTGTCACAGGAAAATGGTGAGTAGAGTCAGAAATGTCATCTTGGGTAGAGCAAAAGGTGCATCTAGGAGGAGTGAAGGATGCCTGTGAAATTCATCAGGGCCTGAATGTGGCTTTCCTTCTTTTGGTGGAGTTTAGAAAGATAAGCCAGACTCAGTGTGTTCTGAGAAAGTAAGATCTTTCCGTTGAGGAAGCAGACCTTGATTTCATCAGACAAGAGGAGTGAAAGGATGGACAGCATGGCCTCCACCAAGCCCTGAGGTCTCCAAATAAATTATGCAAATACTACAAGTGAACTTACAGAAGAGACAGTTGGAGAGTGTTAAAAAAAAAAAAAAAACCTTCCAAAAGTTAGACAAAGTATAATTCTGACTGTATTGTTATTCTCCCCAGTAGAGGAAAATTTAGGTCACCCAATAAGGTAATTGGCATATTAAAGAATCTAATACTTTATCTGGTGTATTATTATATGGTAATTATATCATCAACATTCAATCTAGTGCATGTTATACAGCAATATTCTGTGTGGCATTTGCTGAACCGAAACGATAGCAGCTTCCAGAACGTTGGTGATCTGAAACAGTGCCCACTTTGCAACACTCAACCTGTATTTTGGGGATGCATGCTCCAGTGTATAGTTCGTTGGTGGCTATAGTGACTCTGGACTCCTAATAATTTGGATGGCACCTTGCTCTGCCGAGATACTGTCCTGAATGATACATTTTTTGCATTGTCAAGTTGTTGTTTCCAAAGTGTATGAGCTCTAGGAAGACCAATAAAGTCAACTCACAATACTAAATTATTAATCTTCCTTATTGTAGTCCATGGCTAAGGCAAAACAAACAAATATAAAAACTTTTATTTAACAAAATTAGTGGCTGTATGTTCTATGCAAATTTTGGCATTCTGATTAAACCATAAACTTGGATTTAATGAATAATCTTGCAAGCAAACTTGTCTAAGCTAAGAAGAGATCATGCATTATACTCTTGAAATTTATGTGGTCATTTTAAAGAAAGAGGAAAAAGTAAAGAGATGTTCAAATGTATTTACATCATTCTTAAGTGGTTAATTATGGTATAAACACCATAATTTTATATACTGAAATAGACAAAAAATCCTTAGAGACATGTTTAATCATTTGGATCTAGTCATTCAGTGTTTATTCATTCATTTTTAGTCCATTAGAGTGCAAATTAGATTTGATTTGCTTGCTCTGATTGGCTTAATTGCCCCAGTTACAGCTGAAGTACAAATAAAATTGTAATAAATTGAACAGATGTTTAACCTACTCTACCAAGATCTTAAATAGTCAATTCCAATTGCAATTTACATTCAGCAATTTAACAAGACCCCTAGGAAACGTATTTGATTATTAAAACAAGCTGTTTGTTTCTGTGTGTGATGAATACAAGACCATTGTGTCATGTGCTTTGGCCTGGTGCAATTTTTTGTATTTAATTTTGCTTCTTTCTTTCTAGGGAATGAACACACACACACACACACACACACACACACACACACACTAAATGTCTGGCTAAAGAAGTTTCTTGGCCAGTTCTTTTTTAAAAAGTGGACATCACAATCCAAATGATGAGAGAAGGGAAATTATTTCAGAATTATGAAATATTTTATTAAAAAACAAACAAATCCTATTACATTTTCCATAAGCATCTTCACTGAGAGCCTTTTTTATAGCCAAAGGGAACTCATCTTAATAAAATCATCAATTAGAAAACAACCAATTCCATTATTCAGGTTCTAAATGTCTTTCGCCCATAGCCCATGTGGGAATAAAAAACATTCTTACAAAGCATGCATAGCATGGCATTGCCTTCTATAATCTTTTCACTTTAATTTAATGTGGCTGTTAAGACAGTGCATAACTTGTGTGTGATCTGTTCCTAAGGATGCTTGGCAGAAATTGGCACATTACAGCTCTTGTATTTCCTCAGGAAGGAATTTAAGATGGATTTTATGTCTAGCTCCATAAATTTATAATGTGAATCTCCAGATTCCCAGTTATTACATACTGAGGGCATGCTTAGGTAATAGGAAAGTTAGCTTACTAAAAAGATAAGCTTGTACTATGGATGTAGAATCACCAAATTGAAAACCAAATAAACATTAAGAACCAGCTAAACTACCGTGTGTAAAATAGATGGCTAGTAGGAAGCTGCTCTATAGAACAGAGAGCCCAGCGCAGTTCTCTGTGACAACCTGGCGGAGGGATTAGGGAGGGTGTCAGGGAGGATCAGGTGGGAGGGGATATACTTATGGCTGATTTGCAGTTGTTGTATGTCAGAAACCAACACAACCATCATTACAAAGCAATGATCCTCTAATTAAAACAAACAAACAAACAAGAAAACAGCTAATCCTGAAGCCAAAACTCAAATGTCTACAAAAAATCAGGGACATGATCTGAATAAGTGGGGACAATGATGAATTGGAGAATGCCATCTTCTTTAAAGGGACAGACCCAACCAGCTCTAGCCAATCATGACCATTATAGAATGCCCGCCAGGGATTGAGAGATTCTGAGTTTTCATGAAAAGTTCAGAATCCAGATTTTTGTAAATGCTCTTGATTTAACAAATGTCAGCTGCTGCTGCTGCTAAGTCACTTCAGTCATGTCCGACTCTGTGTGACCCCATAGACGGAAGCCCACCGGGCTCCCCCGTCCCTGGGATTCTCCAGGCAAGAACACCTACTTCAAAAAAAAAATAGCATTTTTCATGTTAAAAGCAATAAAAAAAAAGAACCAAGTATATCCCAAGTTTACAGATTGCTGTTTACTCACTGATCTATCCAATCCCAACATTTTACAGTTGATGATACCAAGTCTCCAATAATTTAAAACCATAAGTTAAAACCCCTGTCTCCAGAAAGTTAAAACCATTCATTCTGGGTTCAAATCACAATTATGGTCCAATGTAACTACAACCTTAAGCAAAGTATTTAATTTGTCCAATCTTCTGTTTCACAACTACTAAAATAGAAATAGCATTAGCATCCACATCATAAGCTTGTTGAGAGGATAACGTGAGAAAATCTGTAAAGAGACCTTAGCAAAATGCCTAGTACCTGGTAATAAGTAGAAATTATGTTCAATAAGTAGAAATCATGCTCATATGCCAAGAGCATTATCATTTCAGATCTTTCTGAACAAAATGGAAATAATCTTAATAATAAATCCCAATCTTATTGATACATTTTATTAAAAATGTATTTCAGACCAAATACCATAAAATTCCTAGAAGAAAATGGTGGGGGGAGGGAGAAGCCCCTTGATATGGGTTTTGACAATGATTTTTTTGGATATTACACTTAAAGCACAAGCAACAAAATAAAAAGTAAACAAGTGGGACTGTATCAAACTAAAAATGCTTCTGCACAGAAAAGGAAATCATAAAAAAAAAGAAAAGACAAGCTACAGGGGAAAATAATTACAGATCCTATTATCTGACAAAACACTAATATTCAAAATATATAAAGATTTCATGCAATTCAACAGCAAAAAAAAAATCAATTAAACTCGGGCAAAGACATTTTTCTAAAGAAGATATATATATGGCCTAAAGGTGTTCAACATCACTAACCATTCAGTTCAGTTCAGTCGCTCAGTCGTGTCCGACTCTTTGTGACCCCATGAATCACAGCACGCCAGGCCTCCCTGTCCATCACCAACTCCCGGAGTTCACTCAAACTCATGTCCATCGAGTCGGTGATGCTATCCAGCCATCTCATCCTCTGTTGTCCCCTTCTCCTCCTGCCCTCAAACCCACCCAGCATCAGAGTCTTTTCCAATGAGTCAACTCTTCACATGAGGTGGCCAAAGAATTGGAGTTTCAGTGTCAGTATTAGTCCTTCCAATGAACATCCAGGACTGATCTCCTTTAGAATGGAGATCACTAACCATAAGGGAAACGCAAATAAAAGCCTCAAGGAGATATTACTTCATGCCTGTTAGAATGGCTATTATTAAAAAGACAAGCAATAACAAATACTAGCAAGAATGTGAAGGAAAGGGAATCCTTGTACACTGTTGGTGGGAATGTAAATTGGTACAGCCAGTATGGAAAAATGAAACATGCATACCACCATATGTGAAACAGATTGCGAGTCTAGGTTCGATGCATGAAACAGGGTGCTAAGGGCCGGTGCACTGGGACAACCCTGAGGGATGGGATGGGAAGGGAAGAAGGTGGGGGGTTCAGGATGGGGGACAAAAAAAGCCAAAACAAAAAAGTATGCAGGTTCATCAAAAAATAAAAAGTAGAACACCCCTATGATTCAGCAATTCCACCTATGGGAAAATATCTGAAGGAAATGAAAACACTATGGCAAATATACATCTGCTCCCCATGTTCATAACACCATTAACCACAACAGCCAAGCTACTGAAATACCCACAGTATTCATCAACAGATGAAAGGATAAAGAACAAGTAGTATTTATACATACAAGAGAATACTATAAAAAAAAAAAGAAGCTTTAAAAAAAAGAAAGAATTCTTGCCATTTGTGAGGATGTGAATGGACCTTGAGGGCATTATGATAAGTGAAGAAAGTCAGGCAGAGAAAGATAAATACCGTATGATCTCACTTGCATGTGACATTTTAAAATGAAAGCAAACAACAACAAAAATACCAAACTCATAGAAAAAGTTCATATTGGTGGTTACCAAAGGTAACGGGCAAGATTGGGAAAGAGAATTAGATGAAGGTAGTCAGAAAGTCGGAGAAGGCAATGGCAAGCCACTCCAGTACTCTTGCCTAGAAAATCCCATGGATGGAGGAGCCTGGTAGGCTGCAGTCCGTGGGGTCGCTAAGGGTCGGACACGACTGAGCGACTGCACTTTCACTTTTCACTTTCACACATTGGAGAAGGAAATGGCAACCCACTCCAGTGTTCTTGCCTGGAGAACCCCAGGGATGGGGGAGCCTGGTGGGCGTCCGTCTATGGGGTCACACAGAGTCGGACACGACTGAAGTGACTTAGCAGCAGCAGCAGCAGTCAGAAAGTACCAACTTCCAGTTTGTACTGTTGGGGATGTAATTAATGTACAACATGAAAACTATAGTTAACACTTCTCTGCAGCTTATTTGATAATGGGATGACCCAGAGTGAGAATAAAGGGAGGAGGGAGGTGGGAGGGAGGTTCAGGAGGGAGAACTCATGTACACCCGGGGCGAATTCATGTAAATGTATGGCAAAACCAACCAATATAATATTGTAAAATAATTTGCCTCCAATAAAAAATAAATTAATTAAAAATTAAAAAAAAGCAGATCTCAAGAGGTCTCATCACAAGGACAAAAACATATTTTCCTTCTATTTTGTAATTATACATTAAATGATGGCTGTAACTAAACTTATTGTGGTAATCATTTTGTAACATATGTAAGTTAAATCATTATGCTGGACACCTTAAATGTATATATTACTGTATGTCAATTGTATCTCAATAAAACTGGGAAAATGTATTTTAAATTGTTATGAGAGGTTATACTGAGGAAATGCCCCCATGTTTCCCCAGTGCAGAGTCAGAAGTTAAAGAGTGATAAGAAAAATAAATAAATAAAGGGAAAAAAGAGGCCACAGAATAAATAACACTGTATTCCCAGAAGACTATTTTAAAGGCCTGCTGCTGCTAAGTCACTTCAGTCGTGTCCGACTCTGTGTGACCCCATAGACAGCAGCCCACCAGGCTCCCCCATCTCTGGGATTCTCCAGGCAAGAACACTGGAGTGGGTTGCCATTTCCTTGCAGTAAATTAGGGGGCCCTAACTTTGCAGCCAAAGATGGAGAAGCTCTATACAGTCAGCAAAAACAAGACCAGGAGCTGACTGTGGCTCAGATCATGAACTCCTTATTGCCAAATTCAGACTTAAGTTGAAGAAAGTAGGGAAAACCACTAGACCTTCCAGATATGACCTAAATCAAATCCCTTATGATTATACAGTGGAAGTAAGAAATAGATTTAAGGGACTAGATCTGATGGCTAGAGTGCCTGATGAACTCTGGACGGAGGTTTGTGACATTGTGCAGGAGACAGGGACCAAGACCATCTCCATGGAAAAGAAATGTAAAAAAGCAAAATGGCTGTCTGAAGAGGCCTTACAAATGGCTGTGAAAAGAAGAGAAGAGAAAAGCGAAGGAGAAAAGGAAAGATATAAGCATCTGAATGCAGAGTTCCAAAGAATAGCAAGGAGAGATAAGAAAGCCATCCTCAGCGATCAATGCAAAGAAATAGAGGAAAACAACAGAATAGGAAAAACAAGAGATCTTTTCAAGAAAATTAAAGATATCAAGGAAACATTTTGTGCAAAGATGAGCTCGATAAAGGACAGAAATGGTATGGACCTACAGAAGCAGAGATATTAAGAAGAGGTGGCAAGAATACACAGAAGAACTGTACAAAAAAGATCTTCACGACCAAGATAGTCAACGATAATGTGATCACTGACCTAGAGCCAGACATCTTGGAATGTGAAGTCAAGTGGGCCTTAGAGAGCATCACAATGAACAAAGCTAGTGGAGGTGATGGAATTCCAATTGAACTATTTCAAATCCTGAAAGATGATGCTGTGAAAGTGCTGCACTCAATATGCCAGCAAATTTGGAAAACTCAGCAGTGGCCACAGGACTGGAAAAGGGCAGTCTTCATTCCAATCCCAAAGAAAGGCAATGCCAAAGAATGCTCAAACTACCACACAATTGCACTCATCTCACAGGCTAGTAAAGTCATGCTCAAAATTCTCCAAGCCAGGCTTCAGCAATATGTGAACCATGAACTCCCAGATGTTCAAGCAGGTTTTAGAAAAGGCAGAGGCACCAGAGATCAAATTGCCAACATCCGCTGGATCATGGAGAAAGCAAGAGAGTTCCAGAAAAACATCTATTTCTGCTTCATTGACTATGCCAAAGCCTTTGACTGTGTGGATCACAATAGACTGTGGAACATTCTGAAAGACATGGGAATACCAGACCCCCTACCTGCCTCTTGAGAAACCTGTAGGCAGGTCAGGAAGCAACAGTTAGAACTGGTCATGGAACAACCAACTGGTTCCAAATAGGAAAAGGAGTACGTCAAGGTTGTATATTGTCACCCTGCTTATTTAACTTACATGCAGAGTACATCATGAGGAACGCTGGGCTGGAAGAAGCAGCAGCTGGAATCAAGATTGCCGGGAAAAATATCAATAACCTCAGATATGCAAATGACACCACCCTTATGGCAGAAAGTGAAGAGGAACTCAAAAGCCTCTTGATGAAAGTGAAAGAGGAGAGTGAAAAGGTTGGCTTGAAGCTCAACATTCAGATAACGAAGATCATGGCATCTGGTCCCATCACTTCATGGGAAATAGATGAGGAAACAGTGGAAACAGTGTCAGACTTTATTTTTGGGGGTTCCAAAATCACTGCAGATGCTGATTGCAGCCAGGAAATTAAAAGACGCTTACTCCTTGGAAGGAAAGTTATGACCAACCTAGATAGCATATTAAAAAGCAGAGACATTACTTTGCCAACCAAGGTCTGTCTAGTCAAGGCTATGGTTTTTCCAGAGGTCATGTATGGATGTGAAAGTTGGACTCTGAAGAAAGCTGAGCACTGAAGAATTGATGCTTTTGAACTGTGGTGTTGGAGAAGACTCTTGAGAGTCCCTTGGACTGCAAGGAGATCCAACCAGTCCATTCTAGAGGAGATCAGTCCTGGGTGTTCATTGTAAGGACTGATGCTAAAGCTGAAACTCTAAAACTTTGGCCACCTCATGCAACGAGTTGACTCACTGGAAGAGAGTCTGATGCTGGGAAAGGTTGGGGGCGGGAGGAGAAGGGGACGACAGAGAATGAGATGGCTGGATGGCATCACCGACTCGATGGACATGAGTTTGAGTGAACTCCGGGAGTTGGTGATGGACAGGGAGGTCTGGCGTGCTGTGATTCATGGGGTTGCAAAGAGTTGGACACGACTGAGTGACTGAACTGAACTGAACTAAACGATATCTCCCCTTCCTCTGACTCTCAACACCTTTGAAAGAGACAATATGAAGGTCCACTATCCAAGGGGAAAGTAGGTGTTCGTGGCACATTTTGAGGCTACATGAAAAATAAAATACAAATAAAAGTTTTGAACTAACTTTGCATTTGGAAATGGTTTCATTCAGTCACGTCCTTGTGTTCCCTCTGAGTTCATGGTGACATAGTCCTTACTCAACCTGCCTTTACTATGCAGGACTGTTTTTCACTATGTAAATATGATGCAGCATCTCTTGTAATATACAACCTATATGAAACCTAAAAGTTACTTCCTAGTTATATCATCCCAGTTAAAGGAATGAAAAACCTAAAAGGTTATAACTGGCATATCAAGTATGATACTTCGTTATTTTCCAAATGGTCAAAATATAGGGGGTTTGAGTAACTGTAAATCAAGCTTGCAAGAAGAGAGAAATGAAGAAAGATTAGGGTTTATACAGGGAAATTCTCCCTATTAAATATTCCTCTGAGCATAAATTATGGTACACCATGAAGAAGCACAAGCGGGAATCAAGATTGCCGGGAGAAATATCAATAACCTCAGATATGCAGATGACACCACCCTTATGGCAGAAAGTGAAGAGGAACTAAAAAGCCTCTTGATGAAAGTGAAAGAGAAGAGTGAAAAGCTGGTTTGAAGCTCAACGTTCAAAATACTAAGATCATGGCATCTGGTCCCATCACTTCATGGGAAATAGATGGGGAAACAGTGGAAATAGTGTCCGACTTTATTTTGGGGGGCTCCAAAATCACTGCAGATGTTGATTACAGCCATGAAATTAAAAGATGCTTCCTCCTTGGAAGGAAAGTTATGACCAACCTAGATAGCATATTAAAAAGCAGAGACATTACTTTGCCACCAAAGGTCCATCTAGTCAAGACTATGGTTTTTCCAGCGGTCATGTATGGATGTGAGAGTTGGACTGTGAAGAAAGCTGAGCACTGAAGAATTGATGCTTTTGAACTGTGGTGCTGGAGAAGACTCTTGAGAGTCCCTTGGACTGCAAGGAGATCCAACCAGTCCATCCTAAAGGAAACCAGTCCTGAATATTCACTGGAAGAACTGGTGCTGAAGCTGAAACTCCAATACTTTGGCCACCTCATGCGACGAGTTGACTCACTGGAAAAGACTGATGCTGGGAGGGATTGGGGGCAGGAGGAGAAGGGGATGACAAAGAATGAGATGGCTGGATGGCATCACCGACTCTGTGGACATGAGTTTGAGTGAACTCTGGGAATTTGTGATGGACAGGGAGGCCTGGCGTGCTGTGATTCATGGGGTTGCAAAGAGTTGGACACGACTGAGCGACTGAACTGAAATGATTGTTAAAATGGACTAAAATTTTATAACAATTTAAATCTGTCGGAGTTTAAGAGAGAGGTTGATGTTTTCTCATTAAAAATGAATTATTACTAAAAATAGAAGCATTTTTGAAAATAACATTCTAGACTTTTTAAAGAAAAAGAAAATATTTTCTATGATTTTGTAACTAATTCTTTTCCTGAGTTTCATGGCGCAGTAAAATGAACCAACATCATCATGTAAACAATGACATTTGAGATAAGATTTGGAGCATTATGGGTGGTGGGTAACTTCAAAGGAAGGTTCTATTGACCTGTATTAAAATGAAGTTCTCCTGGGATCCCATAAGAAATAATAAAAATAAAAATCAATAGAAGATCCATCCATGTCTATCAATGAACCAATTTTGTTCCTTATTAAGACTAATATTCCACTGTATATATGTACCACATCTTACTCTCTGAAGTATGCCAGAAAGTAAGTGAAGTAAATCAGAGAAAGCAAAACAAATACATTTACACATATATGTGAAATCTAGGGGAAAAAATGGTATAGATGATATTATTTGCAAAGCAGAAATAGAGACACAGGTGTACAGAACAAACATACGGATACTAAGGGAGAAAACGGTGAGGGGAGGAACTGGGAGATTGAGACTGACATATATACACTATTGATCAGTTTAGTTCAATTGCTCAGTCGTATCCGACTCTTTGCGAACCCATGAACCACAGCACGCCAGGCCTCCCTGTCCATCACCAACTCCTGGAGTTCATCCAAACTCATGTCCATTGAGTCAGTGATGCAATTCAACCATCTCATCCTCTGTCATCCCCTTCTCCTCCTGCCCTCAATCTTTCCCAGCATCAGGGTCTTTTCCAATGAGTCAACTCTTCACATGAGGTAGCCAAATTATTGGAGTTTCAGCTTTAGCACCAGTCCTTCCAGTGAATATTCAGGACTGGTTTCCTTTAGGATGGACTGGTTGGATCTCCTTGCAGTCCAAGGGACTCTCAAGAGTCTTCTCCAGCACCACAGTTCAAAAGCATCAATTCTTCGGCGATCAGCTTTCTTCACAGTCCAACTCTCACATCCATACATGACCACTGGAAAAACCATAGCCTTGACTAGATGGACCTTTCGTGGCAAAGTAATGTCTCTGCTTTTTAATATGCTGTCTAGGTTGATAAAACTTTCCTTCCAAAAAGTAAGCATCTTTTAATTTCATGGTTGCAATCACAGCTGCAGTGATTTTGGAGCCCAAGAAAATAAAGTCAGCCACTGTTTCCACTGTTTCCCCATCTATTTTCCATGAAGAGATGGGACCGGATGCCATGATCTTTGTTTCCTGAATGTTGAGCTTGAAGCCAACTTTTTCACTCTTCTTTTTCACTTTCATCATGAGGCTCTTTAGTTCTTCTTCACTTTCTGCCATAAGGGTGGTGTCATCTGCATATCTGAGGTTATCGATATTTCTCCCGGCAATCTTGATTCCAGCTTGTGCTTCTTCCAGCCCAGTGTTCTCATGATGTACTCTGCATATAAGTTAAATAAGCTGGGTGACAATATACAGCCTTGATGTACTCCTTTTCCTATTTGATACTATATGTAAAATGAATAACTAATAAGAACCTACTATATAGCACAGGGAACTCTACTCAATGCTCCGCGGTGATCTAAATGGGAAGGAAATTCAAAAGGGAGTGGATGTATGTGTGTACTGTCTTCTCAGGGTTCCATTAACCAAATACATATCTAGAGAACATTAATAAGTCTTTTAAAAAGAGTTCTCTTTTTGTCACAAAGGAGCTCTCATTCAACCTACTTCCATTCCTCTCATTTGGTCACTGCTTTCTGCTGTCGCTCAAGAGTGACAAAGCATTTTGTCTTTGTGGAGAAGGAGCCCATTTGAAAATTTCCAGATATCCTTGACCTTGACACTGAGCTACTGCATCCCTGCTACTCTAAAGGCCCAACCAGATAGTCAAACCAAGTTGGAATCCAACCATATCAAAATCTTCTATAATTGTCCTCCAATTAAAAATTAAATTTAAAAAGTATCTTCTAAGCCTAGAGTTCAATGAAAAAGCCAATAGGGGCAATTGTGAAGGTCCCCACCTGGCGAGCTACAGTCTATGGGGTTGCAAAGAGTTAGATATGACTGAGTGACTAACACTTTCACTTTCCACCTGAATTATGGAGTCATCACCCATTTATCAGAAACGCATCCTAAATATTCAGTTCCTTAAAAAAGAAGGAGCTGCTTGTATTCTCCTTCAAACTTAAGAGAGTTAACAAAAATCTGAAGTGAATGTTGGCATGTAAAAATTCCTGAGCCATCTTAGAGTGGAAATCTGTAGTGGCCAGTGTGTATATTTGTGTGTGGAAGTACATAAGCAATCACACGATAGAGCAGGTAAGGCAGCTGGGTCTAGCATTTATTCTTTAGTTCATGTGGGCATGTATTACATCACCACATTAATAATGATGACTCTGCCACAAAGAAAGAAAACAGGCTTTAAGATTGATGAAAAGGTTGTGCTCATTTTCCTACTGTAGCTGTAACCAATGACCACCAAATTAAAATTAAAACACCATAAATTTATTATCTTACAATTATACTGCCAAGAGTCTCACTGTGATGAAGTCAAGTTGTCAGCAGGGCTGAACTCCTTCTAATGACTGTAGGGATGTTCAGTTCAGTTTAGTTCAGTTCAGTCACTCAGTCGTGTCCGACTCTTTGTGACCCCATGAATCACAGCACGCCAGGCCTCCCTGTCCATCACCAACTCCCGGAGTGCACTCAAACTCATGTCCACAGAGTTGGTGATGCCATCCAGCCATCTCATTCTCTGTCGTCCCCTTCTCCTCCAGCCCCCAACCCTTCCCATCATCAGAGTCTTTTCCAGCGAGTCAACTCGTTGCATGAGGTGGCCAAAGTATTGCAGTTTCAGCTTTAGCATCCGATTTATGTTCATCTGCAAATTCTCATGTTGAAGCCCTAAACCCACACCCTACAATGTGCCTGTATTTGGACACACAGATTCTTGGAAAGTAATTAAGGTTAAATGGGGTCACAAGTATGGGGCCCTCATCTGATAGGTCTGGTGACTTTATAAGAAGAGGAAGAGGCACCACACATGAACGAAGGAAAGGTCTTACAAGGACAAAGTGAGAAATTTGTCAACTACAAGCCAAGAAGAAAGAAAGACCTCAGTAGAAACAAACTCTGCCATCCCCTTGAACTTGAACTTGAAGGCTCCAAAACTGTGAGAAATAACTCTTTTATTTAAGACACCAGCCTGTGGTGTTTTGTTATGGCAACCTAAGCAGACAAATACAAGCAGAGAATACATTTGGAATGGAATGGAATACATTTCTTTCTCTTTTCCAGCTTCAAGAGGCTGCCTGAATTCTTGTCTTATAGCTTCTTCCAACATTTTCAAAGCCAACAACACAGTATCTTCAAATCTCTCTTCCTGATGCTGAACCCTTGAGACCCTTAGGTACTCTAAGAACCCTTGTGATCCCACCTGCCCCACCTAAATAATCCAAGGTAATCTATTCTTTTCAAGGTTTTTAACTTAATCACATCTTCAGTGTCTCTTTTTTGGTGGAAAGTCAAAAATCACAGATGTTGAAGGTTAGAAGAAGGTCATCTTTAAGGATTCCATGGTTTTGTATGTTAAAATATATAAAACTACAAACTCTGCAAGTCAGAAGTCTTCTTCTGGTACAGATTCCTAACTAGTGAAAGCAAGCATGGCTTTGAAACCATTCTATCAAGAAGAGAATGGAATGAGTGTAAATCCAAGGCCAGTTCACCTCAGGCTGAACTGGAGGCTGGGATCAAGATAAACTTCTTCAGGATATAAACTGAAGAAGACCCAAGTATTGCTCAGCCCTCAGAAAACAAAACTGTGTCAACAGTGGGTCCATCCATCCATAGCCTTGCTGAAAGAAAAGGATAGCTGCTGCTTTTTTTTTTTTTTTTAAGATTTTCCCCGGGTGTGGACCATTTCCAAAGCCTTTGTTGAATTTGTTACAATATTGTCTCTGTTTTATGTTTTGCTTTTTGGCCTTGAGGCATGTGGGATCTTAGCTCCCCGACCAGGGATTAAACCCATACCTCCTGTGTTAGAAGGCGAAAGTTTTAACCACTAGACTGTCAGGAAAGTTCCTGGAAAAGGAGAGCTTCTTAAGAAAAAGATCTTCTATGTACATAGGACATTCAATATTGAGAGTGAGGTAACTTAGTAAGTACTGACTCTAGTACTAGGCTTGGACTATAACTAACTCAGTCATATCACAAAACCAATGACTTTCTGTTTCTGAAAATGTCTTGCTGTTGCTGCTTCAGAATGCTTTTGAAGGCACATGAACCAGGATGTTTACTGCTTTGGGAGCTAAATACAATTCTCCTATAGTCTAGATAATTGTGTTTTCTTTAATATTTCTCCCAAAGTCCTATATTCTAATTCAATTATACATTTTTCATAATCTCCTTTGAGTTAGTCTATTTCTTTGCAACTCTTTTCTTTATAAATTGCACAAAATAGGAACCACAGTATGCTGTCATCCTATTGAAATTATTTTACTGAGCTTTTTTCACCAAGAATTTTTTCTATTAGAGGATGAACTTGTAATACATCCATACCTCCATTTTTCAATCTCCATATTTGCTTACTAGAGATAGAGATGAACTTAATGTGCATGCAATAAAAGCTCGTAAGTCTAAACTATGACTTTGAACCTCCTGCAAAATGCTTCACCCTTCTGGATCACAATGATGTATGGTTAGCTTTCAAATAGCCAAAAACGACATTACAGTTCTTAATGAATTCCATCATTAATACAATCTATATATTCAGATGAACAGCAGAGGCTCTTTGAGAGGAAACTAGTCTTAACAGATCAGACTTTAATAATCACGTGAAAAGGACATAGAGAATAGACTTGGGGTTGCCAAGTGTGAGGGTTTTGGGGGAGGGATGGAGGGGAAGGTTGGAGTTAGCAGATGTAAGTTATTACATACAGAATGGAAACAAGATCCTACTGTATAGCACAGGGCACTATATTAAATATCCTGTGATAAACCATAGTGGAAAAGAATATGAAAAAAATGTTTATATGTGTATAACTGAATCTGTTTTATAGCAGAAATTAACACACTGTACATTAACTATAATAATAAAGAATTTACATGATCATTCTGTGCTATGGAAAAACTTTCCGGCATATATTTTGAGTGAAATAAATATGCACAGGGTAAAATGGAGACATTAGACAGTTAATAACAATTCAAAATAGATTTCTTCTTTAAGTTATCTAGATTTTCTTCAATTTTAAATTTCATTGTATATGTCTTGCTAGAGACATTGTTTCTAGAGCTTTATTCTTCAGTATGCCAATTCTGAATTTTAAAAATATTTCAGATACATTTCCTATTTTCCTCATAGTTTGTGTATGTACTTGTTTGTTCTATAGCAACTTTATTGAAATATAATTCACATATTGTACATTCATTTAAGAGTATAACTCAACAGTCTAGGTATAGTGACAAAATTGTGCAGCCATCACCACAATTAAGTTTAGAGGATTTCACTGCCTCAAAAGAAAACACACACCATTGACAGTCACTCCCTAATCCCTCAAGCCCAAGGCAACCATTAACCTATTTTCTGCCTATAAATTTAAACTGTTATGGGCATTTTACAGAAATGCAGTCATGCAAGCTGTGGTATTTTATGACTGCCTTATTTCACTTACATCAAGTTTTCAAGGTTCTTCAATGCTGTAGGATATATTAATACTCCATCTCTTTTCACTGCTAACTAATATAATTGACCCTTGAACAAGGCAGGGTTAATGTGAGCATCATTTATAGTCAACCCTCCATATCTATGGTTTCTCTGCATCAGTGAGTTCAACCAATCATTGATCCTATAGTAAAGTAGTATTTACTACTGAAAAATATCCATGTATATGTGGAGCCATGCAATTCAAATCTATGTTTTCCAGGGGTCAACTGTATTTCATTCATTTATTTATTAATAAGCCACATTTCATTTATTTATTAATCAGTAGATGGACATTTTGAGTTTACTTTTACTTTTGAGCTGTATCAACAATGCTCATAAAAATATTCATGTGCAAGTTTTAAATGTGGACATTTGTTTTGACTTGTATTGGCCATATAACCAGGAGTGAAATTGCTGGATTATATGATAACTGTTTTTTAATTTTTATTGAAACATAGCTGTTTTACAATGTTTCTGCTGTACAGCAAAGTGATTCAACTGTATGTATATGTACATCCACCCTTTCTTGGACTTCCTTCCCATTTAGGTCACCACAGGGCACTGAGTAGAGTTCCTTGTGCTATATAGTAGGTTCTCATTAATTACCTATTTTATACATCATAATGTATATATGTCAACCTATGCTTAACCTGTCAATGAACTGTCAGACTGTTTTACAAAGTGCATCATTTTATATTCTCAATGATGTTCAGAAGTTCCACTTTCTCATGAAAACTTATTAATATTTTTGGTCTTTTAGAAATAGTTTTATTTATTTATGGCTGTGCAGGGTTTTTATTGCGGCATGGGCTTTGCTCTAGCTGCTGTGAGTGGGGTCTACTCTTCTTTGCAGTGTGCAGGCTTCTCATCGCAGTGGCTTCTCTTATTGCAGAGCATGGGCTCTAGGGCACATGGACTTCAGTAGTTGGGGTGCATATGCTTAGTTGCCCCTTGGTATGTGGAATCTTCCCAGACCAGGGATCAAACCCATGCCTCCTGCATTAGCAGGCAGATTTTTTACCACTGAGCCACCAGGGAAGCCCTATTATCTTTCTGATTATACCTATCCAGGTATCTCACTATGGCTATGATTTACATTCCCGAGTTGGACTGTGAAGAAAGCTGATCACCGAAGAATTGATGCTTTTGAACTGTGGTGCTGGAGAAGACTCTTGAGAGTCCCTTGGACTGTAAGGAGATCCAACCAGTCCATTCTAGAGGAGATCAATCCTGAGTGTTCATTGGAAGGACTGATGCTAAAGCTGAAACTCCAATACTTTGGCCACCTCATGCGATGAGTTGACTCACTGGAAAAGACTCTGATGCTGGGAGGGATTGGGGACAGGAGGAGAAAGGGATGACAGAGAATGAGATGGCTGGATGGCATCACCGACTCGATGGACATGAGTTTGAGTGAACTCCGGGAGTTGGTGATGGACAGGGAGGCCTGGCATGCTGTGATTTCATGGGGTCGCAAAGAGTCGGACATGACTGAACAACTGAACTGAACTGAATGGATAATGATGTCCATTTTCCCCACGTGCTTACTGACCACATCCATTCAGAAATTTGCCTCATTTTAAAAGGAGGTCATTTGTCTTGTTATTGTCATGAGCTTTTTTATACATTCTAGATACAAGTCCCTAATTAGATCTATAACTTATAAACATCTTCTTCCATTCTGTGGACTGTTCTTTCGCTTTTATGATAGTGTCCTTTAAAGCACAAAAGTTTTCAACTTTGATGAAGTCAAATGTAATCTGTTTCTCTTTTGTTCTTGTGCTTTTGGTGTAACCTGGAGAAACCATCACCTAATCCAAGATCATGAAAATATATGCCTACTTTCCAAAAGTTCTTATAGTTTGAGCTATCATATTTTAGTGTTTGATCATTAGTAATTAATTTTGGTAAAGGATATAACATAAGAGTCCAACTTCATTCTCTTATATGTGAATATCCAGTTATCCCAGGACCATTTGCTAAAAAGACTACTCGTCCTACCATTGAATTTGTTCTGACACCTTTCTTATAAATTAATTGATTTTAAAGACAAGAGTTTGTTTGACTCAATTCTATTCCATGGATCTATTTATCTATTCTTATGCCACTGTGTATATTAAAAAGTATCTCTTCCACAGAAATTAAATTTCATGCAACCATTAAGTATTTTAAACTAAAAACACCACCAAAATGAAACAAAACCAGCCAGAATGTTCATCCCAATCCCTATGATAGTGAGCCATAAATGACTTGGAAATGTTAAGTGACTGTATACTGAAAACAGTGACACCAACTCAAGAAACAGACTCAGTAAATGCTACATCTAGGCTACATGATCTCAAGATAATGAACTATTTGCCTACATGTGAAGTATTTTTAGCTAATTATCATTGCAAATGCTCTTATTAAAATCAGTGCTTATGGTAAATTAGGCAGAAATATTACAACAAATACAAAATCTAAATTCAAATACATAGGGAATAGTAAAAATTCAAGAGCATATTGTAATCCAAGAATCAATCAAAACCAATAGCATTTCTTATGATCCAGCCATTTCACTTGCATTGCTACATTTTTTTTTCATTTATTTATTCATTGTCAAGTGAGTATATCAGAAAGGCTTCCCAGTTGGCACTAGCAGTAAAGAACCCATTTGCCAATGCAGGAGACATAAGAGACACGGGTTTAAACCCTGAGTCCAAGAGATCCCCTGGAGGACTTAGCAACACAAATGCCTACTAATGATATAAATAAATTTAGAATCAAATATAAAGGTTATCAAAAAACACTTCACATTTCTTTATCAAGTCACAAAAATACTAGAAAAATCCAAACTCTTCATCATTTCTACCTCCCTTGTAAACATAGTTAATAGTGATTTTTCTTTTAATCATCAACTTTTTGGTGCAGAAATTATTTTAATTAAGTCTCTTTTGTATCAGAGTAAAAACACAGGGCATACGACTAGGTAGTCATTTACATTTTCAGATGACTTTTCAAACTTTGCCCGCTTTATTCCACAGTCTTCTGCATGCCAGGTGATACCACTTTAAAAAGAAGGGAGCATTTTATTAAAGTGAGATTCCTACACTTGGGGAGCAACACAGAAAGCTGTGATCTGAAACGACAGTTGGTTTACTCTTACCATTTGATCGCAAAATTTCTATGCCATCTGTGGGAAGCCACACAGGCAAATGTGTCATCGCATCTAATAATGAAAAGAAAAAACAGACAGAACGTGCTGGAAAAACAGACTGCTTTAATTACCTCCTCACAGTGCTCCTGGAGACTTGGGAAGAGAGGCATTGTGCATGCAAGATATTTACACAAAGAAGGTAACCAGGGCTGAAGATTTTTTTTTTTTTTAACATCAGGGTAAATGCCCTTTAATCTTAGCCTGTCCAGTTGAGAGCAGAAATCAGGCATATGGTAAAGGTTGAGACAGAAATCTTGTCAAAAGACAGACTCAGTAGGAAAATAGCTAGCATAGTTATTATCTATACAGTCCTCTGCTGATATCATGAAATCTCAAAATTATTATATTCCTTCAGTTAGAGTATAATCTTACGGTGGGAGCACAGGAAGAGGCCAGAGGTACATGGACAGCTCCAAGACACAGGGGCTTCAGCTGACCAACAGTGACTGGTGAAACAGTGATTGGAGCCTGAAAATTACCTTTCTTCTTTCAAGACTGACCAGTGACCCATGCTACACTGTTCAAAATCTCCCTCACACAGGCGTTCTCAGAAAGACACAAGAGCGTCAAGGTTCTCCGCAGTACACATGAAACTAACACAACATTGTTAATCAACTATATTCCAATATAAAAGCTAAAAAAAATAAAATTGTAGCTCAATTAAAAAAAAGAAGAATATGAATTGTGTCCTGAGCAGGTAAAAAAAAGTAGAATGGACCCAGTAAGTCATGGTTTGACCCTCATCTGTGTAACTACAATGATGTAAGACAATTACAATCACTTTTTTCCATTCACCCTGAGATCAGTACCACTTGAATACTTTCATGAAGCAAAAAAGAACCACTCCATTTCTGTCCACTTTGTATTCAATTTCTATTCATTTTCCATTTTATTTCTGTTCACATTTATCCCAGCTGTATTTCTACCTGGAATAAACACCATTTAGCAATGGGCAAATCTAATGACCACATCTCTAATGGGTCTTGGGACTGCAGTGGTTGAAGTGAACAAGAAGACAAAACAGGAGATCAAGGAGTGACTAATGATCTCTAGACACAGTAACAGATATGCTAAGACATCAAAGCTTACAGCAAAGCTATTACAACATGGTCCCATGTATGTGAGTCCTCAGGATTCTTTCTCACACTAACTTGTCCTGGCCTCCCTGAGACTTTATCACGAATTCACTTCATACATACTTTTCTTCCCCTCTTCATCTTCCAGAATTATTTATATTGAAATATGGCTTGTTTTATACACAGTTAAAAATTTATTTTTTAATTGAAGGATAAATACTTTTGAGAACCAACTGTGAGCTAAGTTCTAGCAGCACTAGAAAAAAAATGAATGAATAAACATCACTGAACTCAGTCGTGTCCGACTCTCTGCGCCCCATAGACTGTACAGCTCATGGGATTCTCCGGGCCAGAACACTGGAGTGGGTAGCCTCTCCCTTCTCCAGGGGATCTTCCCAACCCAGGGATCAAGCCAGGTCTCTTGCATCGCAGGTCAATTCTTTATCAGCTGAGCCACAAGCGAAGCCCAAGAATGCTAGAGTGGGTAGCCTATCCCTTCTCCAGCAGATCTTCCCGACCCAGGAATCGAACTGGGGTCTCCTGCATTGCAGGCAGATTCTTTACCAACGGAAATATCAGGAAAGCACCCCCCCACCACCACCTCCAAAAAAAAAGGAAACTGTCTAGTTAAAGACAATCAACCATCACCACACAATCCTTCAACTGAAAATGTTGCATCGGGGCATTTTTAAAATTACACAACAGATTTGTATCTCTCTCACGTCCTTGGAATGTGTCCATTTTGATTAAAGATCTACCTGGGGCCCAGGATGTGAAACAACTTTCTCAAAATACCTAGACTAACTTCAGGCTAAGTCAGAGAAAGACGAATATCATACAATACCACTTATTCTTGGAATCTAAAAAACAAACAATGCAAATGAGTTTATTTACAAAATAGAAACACTCACAGACTTAGAGAACCAACTTACGGTTACCATGGTGGAAGATTGAAGTGGGGGTAGGGATAGATTTGGAGTTTGGGATTGACATGTACACACCACTATATTTAAAATAGATAACCAACAAGGACCTACTGTATAGAACAGGGAACTCAGCACAATATTCTGTAAAAATCTAAATGTAAAAAGAATTTTAAAAAGAATGGATATTTGCGTGGATACAACTGAATCACTCTGCTGTACACTTGAAACTAACAGAACATTGTTAACCAACTATAGTCTGATATTAAAGAAATTTTTTAGAAACTGAAAAAAATAACAAAAACAAACAAACCATCACCACACAGCACTTTTTCAGCATTTTTCTCATTCAGTACACTCTGAGAAAAATCCACAAACAACAAGTGCTGGATAGAGTGTGGAGAAAAGGGAACTCGCTTGCTCTGCTGGTGGGAATACAAATTGGTACAGCCACTGTGGAAGACAGTATGGAGATTCCTTAAAAAACTAGGAATAAAACCACCATGCATGCATACATGCTAAGTCGCTTCAGTCGTGTCCAACTTTGTGACCCTACTGACTAGCCAACCAGACTCCTATATCCATGGGATTCTTTAGGCAAGAATACTGGAGTGGGTTTCCATGCCCTCCTCCAGGAGATCTTCCCAACCCAGGGATCAAACCCATGTCTCACGTCTCCTGCATTGGCAGTTGGGTTCTTTATCACTAGCACCACTTGGGAAGCCCCAAACCACCATATGACCCAGCAATACCACTTCCAGGCATATACCTTGATGAAACCAAAACTGAAAAGGACATGTATACCCGTGTTCATTGCAGCACTATTTACACTAGCTAGGATACGGAAGCAATCTAGATGTCCATCGGCAGATGAATGGATAAGGAAGTTGTGCTTCATATACACAATGGAATATCAACTCAGCTATAAAAAGGAACGCATTTGCATCAGTTCTAATGCAGTGGATGAAGCTAAAGCCTATTATACAGAGTGAAGAAAGTCAGAAAAACACCATATATTAATGTATATATATGGGATCTAGAAAGATGGTACTGATGAACCTATTTGCAAGGAAGCAGTGGAGACAGACTTATGGGGCAAGGGCAAGGGGGAGGAAGGGGAGGGTGAGATGAATGGAGACAGTAGCATGGAAGCATATACACTACTATATGTAAAACAGATAGCCAATGGGAATTTGCCGTATGACTCAGGGAATTCAAACTGGGGTTCTGTAATAACCTAGAGGGGTGGGAAAGGGTGGGAGGTGAGAGGGAGGTTCAAGAGCAAAGAGACATATGTATACCTATAGCTAATTCATGTTGATGTATGGCAGAAATCACATCCAATATTGTAAAGCAATTATCCTTTGATTAAAAATAAATAAATTTTAAAAAGAAACAGGAATGAAATACCAAAAAAATACACTTTGAGAAAAGGAAAGTGTTAGTTACTCAGTCATCTCTGACTCTTTGCACCCCATGGATTGTAGCCCACTGAAGGAGATGGAGGAAAAAAAATACAAATTTTTAAAAAAGTAAAATTGATAGCATTTAAGAAAGAGAAAATTGCTGAAGAGAAACCAAACCACAGAAGGAAGATAAAGAGGAGGAGGATGATAGGGAATGTCTTGCTCTTTCTGAGTGGCCAGGAAAAGCCTTACTGCACAAGTGACTTTTTGAGTAAAAACCCAAATGGTACCATGACTCATGCAGCTATCTGGAGAAAGAGCATTATTAATATTCAAACTAGTTAAGCAGTTGGGGATTGAAATGTACAAATGGCTACATTTAAAATGGATAACCAGGGGCTTCCTTGGTGGTCCAGTAGTTAAGAATCTGCCTTGCAATGAAGGGGACACCGGTTCAATCCCTGGTCTGGGAAAATCTCACATGTCACTCAATAACTAAGCCCATGCATGACAACTGCTGAGCCCTCACTCTAGAGCCCGTAAACTGAAACTGCTGAGCCCACTTGCTGCAACTACTAAACCTCGTGTGCACAGAGCCTGTACTCTGCAACAAGGGAAGCCACTGCAATGAGAAGCCTACGCACTGCAACTAGAGTAGCCCCTGCTCATCTCAACTAGAGAAAGTCCACATCAGCAACAAAGACCCACCACCACCAAAAAGTAAAATAAATAAATATTTTTAAAATGATAATACATAAAAATGTTTAGAGAAAGGATAACCAACAAGGACCTACTGTATAGCACAGGGAACTCTGCTCAATATCCAAGTGGGAAATGAGTATGATAAAGAAGAGAGACGTATGTGTAAAATTGAATCACTTTGTTGTAAACCTGAAACTATCACAACGTTGTTAATCAACTATACTCCAATATAAAATAAAAACTTTAAATAAAAAATAATATTCAAACTAAGTACAGATACATTTTGACTTGTTTTCCGTTTAACACATGCTGCAATATTTCACTTTAAATTTCACAAGAAAGAACAATCTGTCAACATATAAAATTAATTATGACATGTTTGGTTAGATAATGAAATATATATTAAAATGTACTACAAAATTTAACTACAGTTTAAATACTATTTTAAAAAGGAAAAACTGTTTCCAGGATCTAATACTCATTTTGCACTTCTGTGCTTTAAAAAAAATCAACAGGTTTCAGACTCCTGTTTGCAAGTACATTTCTGTAAATAACATATTGTGAGTGGGGAGAGTCTTAATTCCCCAAAAGTAAAAAACAAAATTGGAAATAACCATCATTACAGTTTCTTTTTAACATTTGATTTTGAAGTCTCAGTTTTATCTTGAAGTTCAGCCTAAAGACATTTGATCACAAATGTGAATAGTGGCTTTTATGAAGTTCATCTTGAATTAGTAGACATAGTATCATTTGTATCTCCCTATTAATTTACTGACTTTCAAAACCAGATTTCTTTGTATTGAATAGAATTTATCAAGCCAGATATAGAGTTAATTATGTAATATATGGCCAGGAGGGAGGTTCTAGAGGGAGGGGATATATATACACCTATGACTGATTCATCTTGATGTTTGACAGAAAACAACAAAATTCTGTAAAGCAATTATCCTTCTACTAAAAAAGAAATAAATTTTAAAAATTATATATGGCCTATAACAAAAAGCACACAGATTAGAACTGTGTAATAGTCACTGCCCACAGACAGGTAGTAGGGTTTGGCTGAGAAATAAAACATTCAAATTACTATTGACTCTGGGCCAGAGTTACTGTTCTTCAATAACTGCTTCACGTGACCATCAATCTATACTTGGAAACTCTCCAATGAATAGGTTTTTAAAGGGAAGAAAAGGCTTTGATAATCATTTTACTGCTCGACAGCTTAAATAATTATTTTATTGCTGAGTGGACACCATTCCTCCTTGAGGAAACTGTTGGCCCACCATGTTCAGAGCCAGGTACCTCACAGCAGAGACTGTGGGGTGGACAGCATGAGTCACGGGCTAGAGCAGAGATGTGGCAGGGACTCAAAGGAGTCTTCAAACCCTCTAAGGGCAAGGGGAGGCGGAGTCATCAAAGAGGTTTCTCAAGTCCCTCGGACCCTGCAAAACCTTACACTTGTACTGTGAGTTTACCCAGAAAAGACTTCAATAACAGATACTCAGGCTACCCAGGGTCAGAACTGAGCAAGCTGAACTGCAAGGAAGCTAAGTTTCACAGCACCCAGACTCCCAGTTCCACAGAGTCCTGCCTCTTATTCCTGGCGGCCACTGGAAGAGAGTAACAATAACATAAATGCATCTGAAACACTGAACAGTTGTCCAAAGAAGCGCGTTAAACCTAAAGAAAGAGACACATGTGCTGCAACGCAGATGGACCTGGAGGATATCACACTAAGTGAAGTCAGTCAGACAGAGAAAGACAAATATATATCACTTATATGTGGAATCTAAAATAATGGTACAGACTCACTTATTTACAAAATAGAAAACAGACTCACAGACATAGAAAACAAACTCATGTTTCCCAAAGGAGAAAGAGGAGGGAGGGATAAGTCAGGAGACTGGGACTAACATATAACACACTGCTATATACAAAATAGATATTAAGGACCTACTGTATAGCACAGGGAGCTGTGCTCAATATTCTATAATAACTTACATAGGAAAAGAATCTAAAAAATAATGGATATATGCATATGCATAATTGAATCACTTTGCTGTATATCTGAAACTAATGCAACATTGTAATTCTACTCTACTGCAATAGAAATGCTTTGAAAAGAAAGAAACATAAAATTATTTTTGTCTCACTTAGCTTTATATCAGACTGGGCTAAGCTGCTTTGTGTGTTTTGTTTTCTTCTCTATGCAACCAGGTAGACACTTGACGAGAAAGATCAGTGTGAGTAAATTAGTGACCCTGCCACCTACTTTTCTGAGCTGTTCAAACACTTTTCCAGGATTACTGGGGGAAGCAGCAGAAAGTGAAGGCTCACAGTGACAGAGGAGCAATCTTGAGTTCTGCTTTTTTTAGGATTTCCAACTAAAATATTGTTATGTTTTTTCATAAAACATCAGCCTTAGTAGCTTGAGAGTGCAAAGTTATAAAATTAAATAAAGAGGACTCTGAGTAGGTTGGGCAAACTCCGGGAGATAGGGAGGGACACGGAGACCTGGCGTGCTGCAGTCCATGGGGGTGCAAAGAGTCAGATGGGACTTGGCGACTGAACCACAAATGAGTAGCTGTACCAATTGCCCATCAAAGCTGATCACATTTTTCTTCTTAAATAGAGAATAACTAGGCTGAAGAGTTACAAGTGATGTTTCCCACAGCGTAGTATATAAAACCTTCATCTCCCAGCTGCTAGCATCAACCACATCCAAATCATTTAAGTAAAAACTGGGTCTGACTTCTGAGTGATGCAAAGCCTGACTCTTGGGAAAACGGCAAGGTTTGTAGTGATTTAGAATCTGGTTATTGGGAAACCTGATTACAAAGTAAAATATGCAGAAGTTCGAGGAAAGGCATAAAAAATGTCATGCAAATAGGGGAGCAGTCAGGAAAAGGCTGCGATCAAATCAAATTTTCTCATAAGGTGTGCCACTTTATTGTGATGCACCAAGGGGCTATCTATTGGGACTGTCAAGGGCCCCAGTCCAGCAGCCAGGCTGCCTGGTCTTGAATCCTGCTCTGCCCTTTACTGACTTTCATTACAGTCACTCAGCCTGATGGTACGTGGATGTTCTCACTTGTAAATAGAAATAATCATAACATTGTCTTCGCTGGCTGTAGAGGATTGAATGTTCCAAGTGTATCAAGTACTTACAGAGTGCCTATGATGCATGAAACACTCTGTACGTCTTATGGTATCGTCACTGCTGCTAGTCATACCATTATTACCAGGACTTAGCACGTGTGTGTGAGGCACAGGTGACAGCCTGGGGAGCAGGGTTACCATGGTCCCTGCCCTCCGAAGGACTTCCCTCGTGGCTCAGTGGTAAAGACCCTGCCTGCCACTGCAGGAAACTCAAGAAGATTCCGGGAGAAGGAAATGGCAACTCACTCCAGTAACCTTGCCTGGGAAACCCCGTGGACAGAGAAGCCTGGCAGAGAACAGTCCATGGGGGGGCAAAGAGTTGGACACAACTTAGCAACTAAACAACAACAACAAACAACTGCCCTCTGAAAGTTTGCAATCTAACAACCAGAAAAGATTAGGCTGAACAGCCTTTAGTGCTTTCTGGTTAAAAGATCAATAGGCTGTAACATAATTATGAATTGCATTTTAAATGCAAACTGCAATGTATCTCAAGAAAATTAGTAACTACTAGGCGGTTTTTCAGAGAAGGCAATGGCAACCCCACTCCAGTACTCTTGCCTGGAGAATCCCATGGATGGAGGAGCCTAGTAGGCTGCAGTCCATATGGTCCCAAAGAGTCGGACACGACTGAGCGATTTCACTTTCACTTTTCACTTTCATGCATTGGAGAAGGAAACGGCAACCCACTCAAGTGTTCTTGCCTGGAGAATCCCAGGGATGGGGGAGCCTGGTGGGCTGCCATCTATGGGGTCGCACAGAGTCCGACACGACTGACGTGACTTAGCAGCAGCAGCAGCAGGCAGTTTTCAGACAGGTTTCTGAGAAGCCCTGGGTTTTGAGTAGTGATTCTTCTAAGCAGGGTGAGGGGAGAGGAGGCAGAGAAACAGGACACTGCAAGGAGACAGTGGAGCTTAGTGCATCTTTCCAAAGCTTAGCAATTGACAAATATGATGTTTGAGAAAACACCTTGCAAATGATGTATATAACGGCATCTCAAGTGCTTGGAAGGGACTTCCCTGGTGGTCTAGTGACTAAGACTCTGAGCTCCCAATGCAGCGGGCCTGGGTTTGATTCCTGGTCAGGAACTAGATCCCACATACCACAACTAAAGCCAAATAAATAAATATTTAAAGAAGAAAAAGAAGCTAAAGTGCTTGGAAAATTGAGTATCTTAAACAGGTTAAGAATTTCCCTTTCACTCTTGCTAATTAACACCATTAATTAGCCAAACATTTGGATCTTTAACAAATCATTTAGATCCTAAGAAAAAGATTATAAAATTCAAACTGACCTCTGTATTATCACACACTCCTAAGGTCAAATTTTCTTATACTTGATCCAACAGCAATGATTCCAAAATATACCCTCTGAAAGCTAGACTGTAATGTTCTATTTTTCCGGAAAAATCAAGTAGTGGTAATCTCCTCCTGATTCATGGAAAAAAAAAAAAAAAGTATGTGTATAGAAAATTCTCACTTGAGTTTTTCTTTCATGAACTTTCTTCAGCAGTTGGTGCCCATGACCAGTACTGATAACAAGTGGGAACAGAATTAAATCAATAAATAAGCAGTGAAAGAAAGTTAATGAAAACCTTGAAAAAGGACCATGTTCAACTTGTTATTTCATGGGCACTCGGGCAATGCTTTTAGAGAGCACACATGTTCTGTGGATCTATTTTTGTTTCCAATCCTCACGGCAGAACTACATGTCAATATTTCACAGCCGCCCACACCCCTAAACTTTCAGGTGTTCAGATATTTGAACCAGTCTGAAACCACCGCAGTATATGCTCTTAATGTTTTAATACAATGGCGCACAGAACCTATGCATGCTCAAGAGCTCGCCTGCCAACTTGCAGGCTATTTAAGAAGCCGCAGGGTGATACACAACCATTAACATCAGCTGTGCTATTTGTGATCTGTGGCAACTCATCCACGGGGAGCTGAGGACACTGCCTCCCAGAACATTGCATCCTCAGTCTCGAAATGAACAGCAGTTTGATGTGATTGCAAAACACAGGGGGAGAATTTGGAAAAGCATATGGTAGCCCCAATTCCATGGGACCCGTCCACACATTCCCAACGCCCTTCTAACTGTTAGGAAGGATTTACCAAAGTTGTAGGCGTTGAGAGCCAGCCCATGGCACCTCAAGCAAGAAAGTTTGCCTTCCAGGTCTGCGTCGTGACCTCAGGGAAATTACGAACTCATGTTTAGTGAAATTCAAGAGGGAGTTGATAATGAACTCTTTCCCAAATATACAGAAGAGGAATTGGGGGAAGAAGAAGGAAATATCTAGACTAAAAATCTCCATCCTCAATGACCTGTGACAACAAAACAAAGTTATACCTCCTAATTTCTAGAAATTTGCCCACCTTCAAAGCTCCAAAGCTTTCTGCATCTCTTCCTAGGGATCTCCTCTTGTGCAGCCCAGGAACCACTCCCTCAAGGCTCTTCAATTTGTGTCTTGCTGTTGGCTTGCAGGATTATTGCCCCCACACCACTGCTGCTGGCCACGAAGGATCCAGCGACACGAACAAGACCAAGCTAGAGTTTGCACCAAAATTTATGATGGGCCGGGAAAAAAACTGAAGAGTAACACAGGAACCAGCTACTCAGACAGCGCGCAAACCCAAACTGGCCCTGGGTACTCTGTGGATAGTACTCATTGGTTTCAGCTGTTCTCCTGCTTCTTCCTACCTTCTCCTTAATTGGGGGTTAACCAAGGCCCCTTAAAGTGCCAGCGTGTAACTTACATCTCAGAAGTTCCAGGAATAGAAAACCTTGAATATAAGCAGCATGACAAAATAAATGGGATACAGTATTCCAAAACATGCATTTTGAAGTATGTTACAGAGAGAGAGAGGAAGGGAGGGGGATAGAGAGGGAGGGGGGAGATGGAGAGAGTAAGAGGAGGAAGAGAGAAAAAAAGAGGAGAGACTGAGAATTACGGGCCTGTGCCTATGTCCAAATGGTATCTTACACGTGGCTTGAATGTCCAGAAAGCCTAGGAGATATCCACAGTCCTGCTAAGCCTTCTCATAAGTTTCTGATCTTTAGCCTTTCAAAGGTTATAGCTGCGGAAATGCAGATTCTGTAGTTTGAAAGTACCAGGAATCTCTGGGTCTCCAAATCAAAGCCAATTTCCACTAAATTACAAAATCTGCGGCTTGAGCTTCAGAGGACCATATGGAAATAAGGAAAGAGTTCTACTATACTGATTTCATCTGTAGCACTTTTGCATTTTATAATTTTTAACATGTTTCTTGTTTATTATCTGCCTCCCTCCCATGGGACTATAAGTTCTGTGAAGACAGAAGACACAATTCTTTTGCCTATTAATTTATATTGTTGTTGTTGTTCAGTCCCAGAGTCGTCTCCGACTCTTTTTGAAGCCCCATGGACTGTAGCCCCCCAGGCTCCTCTGTCCATGGGATTTTCTCTAGGAAAGAATACTGCAGTGGGTTGTTATTTCCTTCTTCAGGGGATCTTCCTGCCCCAGGGATTGAACCTGTGTCTCCTGCATTGGCAGGCAGGTCCTTTACCACTGAGTCACATTAATATCCCCAAATTAAGTCTAGGACATAGTTGGAACTCAAAAAAAAAATGACAAATGATTAACTGAAGGATCTGGAGAGAAGGAGAAAAATAGAAAATGAGTACAGCTAGTGAGGAACATGGCAGTGAATAAACCAGCTGGTGGACTGGCCAGCACAGGGCAGACCCCTATTCTGAGACAAGTCCTCCCCAGTAACAGGGTAACACCAGATGTGCTGGGGAGAGAGATCTTGCTCCTGAGGAACAAGTGGGAATTAGAGAATTTTCTAATTCAAAGGGCTAGGAGATAAGCTTAGTGACTTTGGGGTGCTTCCAAAGCCAGGTTACTGCCAACCTAGGGGAGAATCCAGTCCTCTCAGCTCCTGGTTTTAAGTGCCATATTCTCTGAAACAGTGGCAGCAAATAGAGATGGGAATGTTACAATAATGTCCATTAACAGAGGAATAGATAAAGAAGATGTGATCCATACATACAATAGAACACTGAAAGTGAAAGTGAGGTCATGTCTGACTCTGCGACCCCATGGACTGTAGCCCACCAGGCTCCTCCGTCCGTGGGATTCCAGGCAAGAGCACTGGAGTGGGTTGCCATTTCCTTCTCCAGGAGATCTTCCCAACCCAGGGATCGAACCCAGGTCTCCCGCATTGCAGGCAGACGCTGTACCATCTGAGCCACCAGGGAAGCTCAGTCATAAAAAAGAATGAAATAATAATGCCATCTGCAGCATCAAGGATGGACCTAGAGACTGTCATGCTGAATGAAGTCAGAGAAAGACAAATATCATATGATATCACTTATGTGGAATCTAAAAAAAGTACACTTATTTACAAACCAGAAATAGAATTATAGATGTAGAAAATAAACTTATGGTTACTAGGGGTAAGGAGGGGGATAAATTGGGAGACTGGGATTGACATACAAACTATTATATATAAAATATGTAATTAAAAAGGACCTATTGTATAGTATGGGTAACTCAGTATTCTAAAATGATCTGTATGGAAAAAAAATCTTTAAAAAGTGAATATATGTATAACAGATTCAGTTTGCTGAATAGCAAACTTGTTGTTACAAAGTAACAACATTGTAAACCAATTATATGCCAATAAAAGTTTTTTAAAAAGAGATGGGCTGGAACTCCTGGCAATTGACTCACCAGCCTTCTTCTAGCTCCATAAATACACACAGTGGCCTCCCAGTCCCAAAGGCTTGATTTAAAGGATGAGAAGTGGCAAAATTTGCAGAGTTGACCCCTAAGCTGAACAGGGATGGGGGAATACACTGTCAGGGTGGGGGTGGGGTGAGATGCTGGCGGGTTGGCAAGGAGGAGGGTGGGGGAAGGTTCTGGGCGTTGAGAAAGAACATCCACAGAGAAGGAGGGCTGTGCTGTGTTGCTACAGCTGGGGAGCGTGGGAGGCATGGAAAGAGATCACAGAGAGGGAGCTGCGGGGATGGCAGTGAGATGCCTGAGTACCCTGGATCTCCAGTCTCAACTGCACAGCACAGTGGTCGCTGTGAGGCCATGGAGCCCCCTGCCAGTTCCTGGTCAAGAGTTCCTGCCATCTTAGACCCTGGCCCCAGGACCTGGGGGCTCTGTGGTTGTCCCTGCCTTCTGCCCAGTCCCAAGCCATGCCTCTCAGAGACTTCTCACCCCACTTCATCAGAAGAGTAACTCAAGCACGGGTTCACAATATTTACTTTTTCACTCCAAAAGTTTAAAGGCTTCACAGCCACTGTTCCTTCTAACCTAACATTTGCTGCTTAATCTAAACCCAGAAAACCCTGCCATAAGAGGCACAGAACTTCCCGCAGGTTTAAAAAATAAAAATCCAACACAAAGTCTGTAAAATATAAGGGTGAGCAAAGAGGACGTGTCCATGAACTTGGCTTATACCTGCCCTATGAATGAATGATCCTGCTAATCTCACCTTTAAGCTACAATTCACTTGCCGAGTGATTTGCAACCGCCTTGGCAAACTTGATGGTGACAGTTGGGAGATGCGGCTGGATTCTGTGGTTATCCTCAGGTTACAAATAAGCTGTTTGTGTTCACGTGGCTATATCCTATGGCACTTGCTCTGTTTTGTAAACTGTGTCAGTGCGAACTCTAATAGCATCTCAGATTTATTTGGCAATATTCTTCAGAAAAACCTCAGGATGCTTTTCACATATGCCATTCTTTTATTCCTTTAGGACTTCCATTGAAAAGATTCTTAGAGGCAGACATAAAATAAGAAATCCATTTTTTCCTTTGGGAGAGCTCTGTTAAGTGTTTCCCAGTTCAGTGAAATTCTCTTCACATTTATAGATATTCTTCTTACCTTTCCTGTGTGTGATTTTTCTCTCTAGTCTTCTACCTGCACCCTCTGTTCTAAGCATATTTTCTTGGGGGACACTGTCTTTTTGGCTCCCTGGCTTTCACTATCATCACCTTACCAGGCTCTCGCTTTTTTCCTTTGCCGGAGCTGGAGCTGGAGATATCAAGTTTTCTTCTTTTAAAAGTTTATTTATTTTAATTGGAGGATAATTGCTTTACAATATTGTGATGGCTTTGCCATCTATCAACATGAATTGGCCCTCTCTCCTGAACCCATCTTCCCTCCCCACCCCATCCCTCCACACTGTCAGAGCACCAAAATAGAAAGCCTGGAGATAAATCTACATACCTATGGACACCTCATCTTTGACAAAGGAGGCAAAAATATACAACGGAGAAAAGACAGTCTCTTCAACAATTGGTGCTGGGAAACTGGTTAACTACGTGTAAAAGAATGAATTAGAATACTTTCTAACACCATACACAAAAATAAACTCAAGATGGATTAAAAATCTAAACCTAACACCAGAAACTATAAACCTCTTAGAGGAAAACATAGGCAGAACACTCTCTGACATAAATCACAGCAAGGTCCTTTACGACCCATCTCTTAGAGTAATGGAAATAAAAATAAACAAATGGGACCTAATAAAACTTAAAAGCTTTGTCATGATTTCAAGTTTTCTTATCTCAGGACTTCCCCAGTAGTCTAATGGTTAAGACTCTGAGCTTTCCTTGCCAGGGGTGTGTGTGGGTTCAATCCTTGGTTGGGGAACAAAGATCCTACAAGCCATGCAGCGCAACCAAAAAGTAAAAAAGAAAAATTAAAAAGTACTGTTTTCTCTGTTTTTCTCCCTTACTTCCTAACAACCAAATGTGAAAATATAATTCCAAAGTGAGATACTGGACAAATTTTCAGAGCTAGGCACTAAGAGTTAGCTGGATCAACATTTGAAATGAACCACCTTATTTTAGGTGGGCTTCCCTGGTGGTTCAGCAGTAAAGAACCCACCTGCAATGCTGGAGATCACCTGCATTGCAGGAGACGTGGGTTCAGTCCCTGAGTCAGGAAGATCCCCTGGAGGAGGAAATGGCAACCCACTCCAGTATCCTTACCTGGGAAATGCCATAGACAGAGGAGCCTGATGGGCTACAGACCATGAGGTCACAAGAGTCAGGCAGAACTTGGGACTAACCTACCACTACCGCCTTATTTCAGAGAAGTGAACTTTACAACTTTAGGGGGATGGCACATTGTTGTTTAAAATAATCTTTTAATTAATTTAATTGGAGGCTAATTACTTTACAATATTGTAGAGGTTTTTCCCCTACATTGACAGGAATCAGCCATGGGTATACATGTGTCCCCCATCCTGAACCCCCCTCCCAACTGCCTCCTCATCCCATCCATCAATGTTCAACCTTGTGCTTCATGGATTTGTGTTCTTTTTTCTTTCTTATTTATACTCATCTCCAACTTAACAGAAATCCAGGCTCTGTGTAGCAAATGACCTAGTTAGTAACTTAGGCTTGAGGGCTTTCCTTGCCACAAGGAGTTTATGATCTAGTCATCTACACCCAACCTCTATGGGAGTCCTGTCACTTTTGTCCTACTACGTTTACTTGCATCCATTCTTTGATTTCATTTAGAAAAAAAAAAATTTGTTAGCACCTGCTGTATTCAGTGCTAAATTCTGGCATATGTGTGTGCTTAGTCGCTCAGTCGTGTCTAACTCTTTGCAACCCCATGGACTGTAGCCCACTAGGTTTCTCTGTCCATGGGAATTCTCTAGGCAAGAATACTGGAGTGGGTTGCCATGCCCTCCTCCAGGGGATCTTCCCAACCCAGGGATCAAACCCATGTCTCCTTCTTTGCAGGCAGATTCTTTACTGTCTGAGCCACCAGGGAAGCCCATCTGGCAATATGGCAGATCAAAACCATCCAGTATTTGTTTCCACACGGGGACTAATCCTCTAGCCACACTTTCAAATCTAAAACTACAAACTGAGAGAAGCATTCAAAAGGCTTGCTTGTTGGATCATGAAACAAGGAGACAAGACCTGAAATGGGAGCAGATGGGAATCAGAGAAAGTGTCACTAAAGAGTAACACAGGACACAATCACTTTTCTGTACATTAGATCTCCAGAACTTATTTATCTTCTAGGTGCAAATTTGTACTCCAATTTCCCCACCCCTCAGCTCCTAGTAATCAGTTAATCACCTTCCCAGTCTCTTTTTTGGATTTCACATATAAAGGATATCATAAAATATTACTCTGGCTTATCTCAAATCCTTTGCTGCAGATGTCAAGATTTCCTCTCTAATGGCTAAAAAATAATATTCATATATACATATATATGTGTATCTCACATATTTATCCATCATCCATTTATGGACATTTAGTTTGTTTCCATTGACTACTGTGAACAATGCTACAATAAACACAGGACTAAGGATAACTTTTTGATACCCTGTTTTCAATTCTTTTGTATATAGACCCTGTAGTGAGATTGCTGGACCATATTGCAGTTACATTTCATTTTTTTTTGAGAAACCTTCATTCCGTTTTCCATAGTGGCTGTACCAATTTACATCCCCACCCATGGTACATGAGGGTTCCCTTTCCTCCACGTCTTCACCAACACTTGTTTTTGCTTGTCTTCTTTTCTTTTGGCTGTGCTGGGTTTTCCTTGCAGTGCACAGGCTTTCTCTAGTTGTAGGGTGCAGACTTCGTTTCCCTGAAGCATGTGGGATCTTAGTTCCCTGGCCAGGGATGAAACCTGTGTCCCCAATGCCTTCTGCATTGGAAGGCAGATTCTTAACCACTGGATCATGAGAGAAGTTCCTGGCTTATTTTCTTGATGATAGCCATTCCGACAGAGGTGAAGTGACATTTCAATGTGGCTTTGATTTGTATCTCCCTGGTGATTAGTAATGTTGAGCATCTTTTTATAGACTATTGACCATTTGCATTTCTTTGGGAAAGTGTCTATTTAAAATTTCTAGGGGACTAGATCATCAATGTTCTCACCACAGAAAAGAAATGGTAATTATGTCACATGATAGAGGTGTTAGTGAAAGCTATGATGGCAATCATATTGCAATAACTAAAATCAACACTCTGTACACCCTAAATTAATACAATGTTGTATGTAATTATATCCCAATTAAAAAACAGAGAATACCATTTGACCTGAAATCTGTAGAGTGGGAAGACATTAAATGGACAAAGTAGGGATGGGAGTTCCAGACTGATAGAATGGCTTGCATCTACGTTCACGGTGTTAAGAGAAGGACTATGACATTTTCGAAGATAAGAGGGAAAAGCCAGTTTGTCTATACATGGAGAGTAAGATGATTGAGTCTGAAAGGCCAATCCACAGAGCACTGGAGAAGATTTTATTTTTAGTCATTGGGAATTGGAGTTCGGGAGTTTTTACTGATAGTGTCAACTATTTTATTGGCAGGGTCAAGACTGTATTTTGGAAATGCTGGCTGCAGAGTGGAGAGGACTATTAAGGTGGTCTAGAATCAACGAGTTGGGATCTGTTGGAAAACTACTAAGATCTAGAAGAGAATGAAAAGTCACATAATTAGGATGGTTTAAGTTGAGACAGACAAAATGGATTACATTTAGAAATATGTAGGAGGTAACACTGAGAGATTGGTCATGACTGGATTTTAGAGTAAAAAAGAAGGAAATGTCAAGATGGCACTTAAGTTTTCAGCTTTCACAGCTAAACAGTGGCCCCAGACTGGGGAAATGGGAATGTCCAAAATGTGCTTTTGTTTGAAGATTTTGAATGTCTGTGTTCCTGAGAGAACTAATAGTAGACATAGAATTAGAAATTAGATAAGACGGTCTAGGTTTCACAGAAGTCTATAGCAGATATATATATATATTTGGGAATCATCAGCATATGGTCTGCTCTTGTTGATATTTCTCAGGAAAGAGTACTTAAGAAGAAAAGAAGATAAGCTAAGACAAAACTCTGAGGGGAAAAAAAAAACCCTCAACATTTGAAAATACAAGAAAATCTTCTTAAAAAATTAATAAATGCTGAAAGGGGCCATGTGCAGACTCAGGAGAAAATGAGAAGGATGTGGTTTCATGGAAGTCAGGGTATGAAATTTTTTCAATAATAGAGTCCCTTATCTCACATCATGTACAAAAATTCATTCAAAATAGACCAAAGATCTAAATGTAAAAGCCAAAATCATAAACCTCCAGAAGAAAACACAAGAGTAAATCTTTGTTACCTTGAGTTAGGCAATAATTTCTAGATATGGCATCAGAAGCATAGGCAACAACAAATAAATTACATGCTAACTTACTTCAGTCGTATCTGACTCTGTGTGACCCTATGGACTGCAGCCCTCCAGGCTCCTCTGACCATGGGATTGGGCAGGCAGGAATACTGAAGAGAGTTGCCACGCCTTCCTCCAGGGGATCTTCCCAATGTAGGCATCGAACCCGCATCTCTTACGTCTCTTTCATTTCTTATGTCTCCTGCATTTGCAGGCAGTTTCTTTACCAACAGTGCCACCTGGGAAGGTCATAAATGAACTGGACAACATCAAAATAAAAAATTTCTCTGCTGCAAAGGACACCATCCAGAAAGTAAAAGGCAACCTACAGAATGGGAGAAAGTTTTGCATGTCACATAGTTGATAGGGTTTCCCTGGTGGCTCAGTGGTAAAAAATCTGCCTGCCAATGAAGGAGATGTGCCTTCAATTCCTGGGCTGGGAAGATCCCCTAGAGAAAGAACGGCAACCCATTCCAGTATTCCTGCCTGGGAAATCCCATGGAGAGAGGAGCCTAGCTGGTTTCAGTCCATTGCAGTTGAAAGAGTCGGACATGACTTAACAACTAAAAAACTAACACGCATTTGGTAAGGATCTTATAACTAGAATGTATTTTCCTATAACTAAAAAATGAAAACATAAATAACCCAGAATGTAGACAATCAGAATATATGTTTCTTCAAAGGAGTTTTATAAGTGACAATAAGCACATCTCTTTAAGAATTCTCCACAGTTTGGTGATCCACACAGTCAAAGGCTTTGGCATAGTCAATAAAGCAGAAGTAGAAGTTTTTCTGGAACTCTCTTACTTTTCCGATGATCCAACAGATGTTGGCAATTTGATTTCTGGTTCCCCTGCCTTTTCTAAATCCAGCTTGAACATCTGGAAATTCACGGTTCACATACTGTTGAGGCCTGGCTTGGAGAATTTTGAGCATTACTTTGATAGCATGTGAGATGAGTGCAATTGTGCAGTAGTTTGAGCATTATTTGGCATTGCCTTTCTTAGGGATTGGAATGAAAACTGACCTTTTCCAGTCCCGTGGCCACTGCTGAGTTTTCCAAATTTGCTGGCATATTGAGTGCAGCACTTTCACAGATTCATCTATCAGGATTTGAAATAGCTCAACTGGAATTCCATCACCTCCACTAGCTTTGTTCATTGTGATGCTTCCTAAGGCCCACTTGACTGACTTCTCATTCCAGGAAGTCTGACACTAGGTGAGTGATCACACCATCGTGATTATCTGGGTTGTGAAGATCCTTTTTGTATAGTTCTTCTGTGTATTCTTGTCACCTCTTTTTAATATCTTCTGCTTCTCTTAGGTCCATACCGTTTCTGTCCTTTATTGAGCCCATCTTTGCACGAAATGTTCCCCTGGTATCTCTAATTTTCTTGAAGAAATCTCTAGTCTTTCCCATTCTATTGTTTTCCTCCATTTCTTTGCATTGATCGCTGAGGAAGGCTTTCTTATCTCTCCTTGCTATTCTTTGGAACTCTGCATTCAAATAGGTATATCTTTCCTTTTCTCCTTTGTCTTTCACCTCTCTGCTTTTCACAGCTACTTGTAAGGCCTCCTCAGACAGCCATTTGGCTTTTTTGAATTTCTTTGTCTTGGGGATGGTCTTGATCCCTGCCTCCTGTACAATGTCACAAACCTCTGTCCAAACCTCTGTCCACAGTTCCTCAGGCACTCTGTCAAATCTAATCCCTTGAATCTATTTCTCACTTCCACTGTATAATCGCAAGAGATTTGATTTAGGTCATATCTGAATGGTCTAGTGGTTTTCCCTACTTTTTTCAATTTAAGTCTGAATTTGGCAATAAGGAGTTCATGATCTGAGCCACAGTCAGCACCTGCTCTTGTTTTTGCTGACTGTATAGAGCTTCTCGATCTTTGGCTTCAGATGATATAATCAATTTGATTTCATTATTGACCATCTGGTGATGTTCATGTGTAGAGTCTTCTCTTGTGTTGTTGGAAGAGGGTGTTTGCTATGACCAGTGCATTCTCTTGGCAAAACTCTGTTGGCCTTTACCCTGCTTCGTTCTATGCTCCAAGGCCAAATTTGCCTGTTATTCCAGGTATCTCTTGACTTCCTACTTTTGCATTCCAGTCCCCTATGATGAAAAAGACATCTTTTTGGGGTGTTAGTTCTAGAAGGTCTTATAGGTCTTCATAGAACTGTTCAACTTCAGCTTCTTCAGCATTACTGGTTGGGACATAGACTTGGATTACTGTGATATTGAATGGTTTGCTTTGGAAACGAACCGACATCATTCTATCATTTTTGAGATTGCACCCAAGTACTGTATTTTGACTGAACTGAACTGAACAGCATTTCGGACTCTTTTGTTGACTATGATGGCTACTCCATTTCTTCTGAGGGATTCTTGCCCACAGTAGTAGATATAATGGTCATCTGAGTTAAATTCACCCATTCCAGTCCATTTAAGTTTGTTGATTCCTAAAATGTCAATGTTCACTCTTGCCATCTCCTGTTTGACTACTTCCAATTTGCCTTAATTCGTGAACCTAACATTCCAGGTTCCTATGCAATATTGCTCTTTACAGCATTGGAGTTTACTTCCTTCACTAGTCACATCCACAACTGGCTGTTGTTTTTGCTTTGACTCCATCTCTTCATTCTTTCTGGAGTTATTTCTCCACTGATCTCTAGTAGCATACTGGGCACCTACTGACCTGAGGAGTTCATCTCTCAGTGTCCTATCTTTTTGCCTTTTCATTCTGTCCATGGGGTTCTCAAGGCAAGAATACTGAAGTGGTTTGCCATTCCCTTCTCCAGTGGGCCACGTTTTGTCAGAATTCTCCTCCATGATGTGTCCGTCTTGGGTGGCTCTACACAGCACAGCTCATAGTTTCATTGAGTTGGATAAGACTGTGGTCCATGATCAGATTGGTTAGTTTTCTGTGATTGTGGTCTTCAGTCTATCTGCCCTCTGATGGAGAAGGATAAGAGGTTTATGGAAGTTTCCTGATGGGAGAGACTGACTGAGGGGGAAACTGGGTCTTATTCTGATGGGTGGGGCTATGCTCAGTAAATCTTCAATCCAATTTTCTATTGAAGGGCAGGGCTGTGTTCCCTCCCTGTTATTTGACCTGAGGCCAAATTATGATGGAGGTAATGAAGATAATGGTGACCTTCTTCAAAAGGTCCCATGCACACACTGCTACACTCAGTACCCCCAACCCTGCAGCAGGCCACCGCCGACCCACACCTCCACCAGGATTCCTGGACATTCACGGGCAAGTCTGAGTCAGTCTCTTGTGGGGTCACTGCTCCTTTCTCCTGGGTCCTGGTGTGTACAAGATTCTGTTCATACCCTCCAAGAATCTGTTTCCCCAATCCTGTGTAAGATCTGGCGGCTCTATGGTGGGGTTAATGGCAACCTCCTCCAAGAGGGCTTATGCCATACCTAGGTCTGCTGCACCCAAGCCCCTGCCCCTGCGGCAGGCCACTGCTGACCCATACCTCTGCGGGAGACACTCAAACACAGTTCTGTCTCAGTCTCTGTAGGGTCTCTGGGTCCTGAGGAGCACAAGGTTTGTTCGAGCCCTCTGAGTGTCTCTGGCGAGTATGGGATTTGGTTGCAAATGTGATTTCGCACCTCCTACCATTTTACTGGGGCTTCTCCTTTGCCCCTAGATGTGGGGTATCTCCCCAAAGTCACTCTAGCACCGCACAGCCACCGCTCCAGTGCCTACAGTCTTGCTGGGGCTTCTCTGCCCTTGGACGTGGGGTACCAGACGACCTGACCTGTCTCCCAAGAAAAATTTAAGTAGGTCAAGAAACAACAGTTAGAACTGGAAGTGGAACAAAAGACTGGTTCCAGATCAGGAAAGGAGTACATCAAGGCTGTCACCCTGCTTATTGTCACCTGCTATATTGTCACCCTGCTTATTTAACTTACATTCAGAGTACATCATGAGAAACACTGGGCTGGAAGAAGCACAAACTGGAATCAACATTGCCAGGAGAAAAATCAATAACCTCAGATATGCAGATGATATCACCCTTATGGCAGAAAGTGAAGAACTAAAGAGCCTCTTCATGAAAGTGAAAGAGGAGAGTGAAAAAATTGGCTTAAAACTCAACATTCAGAAAACTAAGATCATGGCATCTGGTCCCATCACTTCATGGCAAATAGATGGGGAAACAGTGACTGACTTTATTTTGGGGGGACTCCAAAATCACTGCAGATGGTGACTGCAGCCATGAAACTAAAAGACTCTTGCTCCTTGGAAGGAAAGTTATGATCAACCTAGACAGCCTATTAAAAAGCAGAGACATTACTTTGCCAACAAAAGTCCGTCTAGTCAAAAGCTATAGTTTTTCCATGCTATAGCCATGTAAGGATGTAACAGTTGGACTATAAATAAAGCTGAGTGCCGAAGAATTGATGCTTTTGAACTGTGGTGTTGTAGAAGACTCTTGAGAGTCCCTTGGACTGCAAGGAGATCCAACTAGTCTGTCCTAAAGGAGATCAGTTCTGAATATTCATTGGAAGGACTGATGTTGAATCTGAAACTCCAATACCTTGGCCACCTGATGCGGAGAGCTGACTCATTGGAAAAGACCCTGATGCTGGGAAAGATTGAGGGCAGGAGGAGAAGGGGACGACAGAGGATGAGATGGTTGGATGGCATCACCGACACAATGGACATGGGTATGGTTGGACTCCGGGAGTTGGTGATGGACAGGGAGGCCTGGAGTGCGGTGGTTCATGGGGTCGCAAAGAGTCGGAAACGACTGAGTGACTGAACTGAACACAAAAACTTGTATAGAAATGTTCATCACAGCCAAGTCAAAGGGGTAAAATGTTCATCCAGAATTATTAATAATAGCCAAAAAAAATGGAAACAACTATCCATCAACTGCTGAATGGACAAATAAGATGTGGTATGTCCACACAATGAAATATTATTCAACAATAAAAAGAAATGAAGTACTGATACATGCTGCAACATGGATTAATCTTGAAAAAATTAACTTAAAAAAGCTAGCCACAAAGGACCACATATTATATGATTCTATTTACATACAATGTCCATAGGCAAATCCACAGGGACTGAGAGTAGGATGGTGGTTACTTAGAACTAACAATTTGAGGAGAACTGGGAAGTGGCTGCTAAAGGTTTTGTTCTAAAATGAATTGTAGTGATGTTTGCAAAACTCTGACTATGTCAAAAGCCAGTGAATTTTACATTTTGAATGAGTGAATTGTATGGTATGTGAATTAAGTATTAATAGGTCTGTTATTTAGGGCTTCCCTGGTGGCTCAGAGGTTAAAGCGTCTGCCTCCAATGCGGGAGACCCAGGTTCAATCCCTGGGTCAGGAAGATCCCCTGGAGAAGGAAACGGTAACCCACTCCAGTATTCTTGCCTGGAGAATCCCATGGACGGAGAAGCCTGGTAGGCTACAGTCCACGGGGTCGCAAAGAGTCGGACACGACTGAGCGACTGAACAGACAGACAGAACAGGTCTGTTATTTAATAAAAGAATAATGGAATCATCAAGAAAGGCAAAGTTTGCTGAGGAGGCCAGTAGGTAAATACTGAAAACTGCTCACTGAACTTCAAGTACAGGCAACATATATGACAAGCCCACAGCTAACGTCATATTTGATGCTTGAAAGCTGAAAGTGTTTCCTCTAAGGTCGGGAACAAGACAAGAATGCCCATTATTGACACTCCTATTCAACATAGTACTTGAAGTTCTAGTCAGAGGGATTAGGAAAAAAATAAAAAGCATCCAAATGAAGTAAAACTGTCTCTATTTTCAGGTGATATAAACTAATATAGAAAATCTGAAAAACTTCACACACATACAAACAAAAACTGTTAGGATAAATAAACAACTCCAGTGAAGTTGCAGGATACAGGATCAACATACAAAAATCACTTGTGTTTCTAACAACAAACTGAAAAAATAAATTAATCATTCCATTCACAAACTGTCAAAAAGAATACATACAAGTAAATTTAACTATGGAGATTAAAGATCTGTACATGGAAAAATATATGACACTGATGAAAGAAATTAAAGACAGAAAAAAATGAAAAGATATTCCATTTTCATGGATTAGAAAAATATTGCTAAAATATCCATACTACCCAAAGCAATATACTGATTCAGTGCCAGCCCTATCAAAATTCCAGTAGCATTTTTCACAGAAATGAAACAAACAATATTAAAATTTGTGTGGAACCTCAGAAGACCACAAATAGTCAAAGCAATTTTGACCAAGAACAAAGGGGAAGGTATCACACTTCCTGATTTCAAAGTATATTACAAACTAGAGTAAGCCATACAGTTCTGGCATAAAAATGGATATGTAGGCATATGGAATAAAATAGACAGCCCAGAAACAAACTCGGTCCACTGACCTTTGACAATAGCTCCAAAAATATACAATATAGAAAAGATAGACCCTTCAATAAATAGTGTTTGGAAAATATCCACCTGAAGAAGAGATTGAGCCTTATCTCAAACCATATTAAAAATCAGTTCAGACTAGATTAAAGATTCAACATAAGAACTAAAACAATAAAACTACTAGAAGACAACAAAGCGAACAACTTCTTGACATGGATTTGTTTTTTCCTTGGGTAGGACCCCAAAACACAGACAACGAAAGCAAAAGTAGACAAGTGGGATTTCATCAAACTGAAAGGCTCCTGCACTGCAAAGGAAACCATCAACAAAATGAAAATACAGCCTCCTGAATGGGAGAAAATAATTGACAATCATGTACCTGATGAGAAGCGAATTTCCAAAATAAATAAGGAACTCAACTCAGTAACAACAACAAAAGTGGGCAAAGGACCTGTACATATATTTCTCCAAAGAAGACATGTAAATGGCCAGAAACTATATGTAAAGGTGCTCAACATCACTAATCATTAGAGAAATGCAAATCAAAACCACAAGACCTATCATCTCATACCTTTCAAAATTGCTATCATCAAAAAGACAGAAGATAATAATTATTGGTATGTGGAGACATTGCACACTGCTCATAGGAATGAAAAATGGTACAGTATTTGGAAAACAGTATAAAGTTTCCTCAAAAAAAAGAAAAATGGAAGTATCTTTCTATCTAGAAATCCTCCTTCTGTGAATATATCCAAAGGAAATGATATCAGCATCTTGAAGATATATTTGCACTGTCATTTCATTGCAGCATTATTCACAATGGTTAAAATATGGAAATGACCTAACTGCCCATTGACAGATGAAGAAATGTCAAAAGTCCAGCCCAGGCTGAAGGAGAGGGGAAACTAGACTGCATCCTTCACGGGGAGAAAAGTATCATCACAGTGCAAAGAAGTCTGCCTTACAGGGGTTATGCAGGGATTATGGCATCCATCTTCACAAGCAAACTATCAGAGGTGAGCTGGACTTCATTGTCAAACTGTTAGGTTTGATGTGGATTACTACCCTGGGTGGGCTTCCCTGGTGGCTCAGATGGTAAAAATCGACTGAAATCCAGGAGACCCAGGTTCATTCCCTGGGTCAGGAAGATCCCCTAGAGAAGGGAACGGCTACCCACTCCAGTATTCTTGCCTGGAAAACTCCACGGACAAAAAAGCCTGGAGAGCTACAGTCCATGGAGTCACAAGAGTCAGACAAGACTAAGCAACCAACATACTTTCACATACACACTACCACCATGGGCAGTCTAGGGTTGTTCCAAATCATGTTTTCTCAGAATCTTCTTCATAGAGCCCTCTTACTTTTTTCCAGAGTTCCTTTCTCAGTATGAAGTTATAGACTGGAAAGTATGACTATAAGGTGAATATCTCTCCTCCCTGGGAACAGAGATTGGTTGTTTATTTTTATTCACTACTGTGTTACCAGCACTTAGGGCTGTGCATGTAACTTAACAGTCACACAATAGATTTTGTTGAATTAATGAATAAATGAATGAATAAGTGTCAGAATGATGACAGAGGTAATATGTGAGCTGTGTCTTGAAGGATAAATTTGATCGCATTAGGCAGAGAAGAGTCAGATGAGTATATTAATTCATATGAAAGAATCAATATGCACGACACTAAATGGCTTTCAAGATGAATTCCAAAGACAAAGTCCTTTAAAAATGATAACAGGGTACAATTATTTAAATATATTAAAATAATATGCTAGAACTAACAGAAAGTTATTAAAATAGACAAAACTAACCTGTTAAAATAGACTATTATAAAGCATTAATGATAACTGCATACATAGGAAAAACATCAGCAATAATATACTATCATATAATATAAAAAATGAACAAGCTGAAATATAAGTTTTTAAACTTTGGGCATCTATCAAAAGGAAATCTATCATACAAATAGAAAGGAATGAAAATTATTCTATTAAAATATATATTACAGAAAAATATCTTTAGAAAATACATTAAAATCAGCAGAAATTATACTATCACATTCCAGTACATTTGTAACAGCTATATAAGAATCATCAGTGACAGCAACTAGCTAGCCAGGAACTTTGTCTCATAATTAGTTTGCATGTAGAACAGAGAAAATATTCCATGTAGGATATATGGAAAAATAAAAAATGCAGATATGGTTCATTTTTTAACTTTTTATTTTACATTGGAGTATAAATAACCAACTAACAATGTGACAGTTTCAGATGAACATCTAAGGGACTCAGCCATCCATATACATGCATCCTTTTTCCTGAAACCTCCCTCCCATCCAGGCTGCCACATAACATTGAGCAGAGTTCCCTGTTCTATACAGTAGGTCCTTGTTAGTTATCCAATTTAAGTATAGCAGTGTGTACATGCTCATCCCAAACTCCCTAACTATCCCTTTCCCTGATCCTTCCCCCCATCCTAGTAACCATAAGTTCCTTCTCTAAGTTTGTGAATCCCTGTTTTGTAAATAAGTTTGTTTGTATTATTTTTCTTTAGATTCTGCTTAAAAGAGATATTGCATGTACCTTTCTTTCAAAGAAATTCTGAGATTCTCCCAAAGAAATTCAAACAGAAAATCTCAGTACTATTAAGGATATCTTAAGCCACAAAATATATTGTCATGCTGGAATCCAGAAATAGAGCTACTATATATATGGGAATATTTTCATCTTCAGGGGGAAATATATTGTACTATATTACACACAAAAAATACATATGACAATTTTATTTAAATTTGGAAAACTGTATACCTCCTAACGGAAAAGTTTAGATTAATGGCACAGAAAGAAATAGTCATCCTACAGATATATAGGTGTGTATACACACACACACACATATATACACACAATTGTTTTCATTCATTCCTGCTAGAATAACAAAGATCAGAGAAATCCTGTCAGTAGCACCTTGAAAAATCACCACACACACACACTTGTATGTGCTCTAACTAATTAGAAGAGAAGAACTGGAAGCAAATTCATCTTTACCGTTTGTGGCAACCAGGGCAAGATTAAATATAGAGGCTTTATAACATATGTGGAAATATTTAAAAGTTACAAATCATGATAACAAACTGTTAAATAGGCTATTGCTATTCCTTTACCATTACCAAGATTCCACTTTGATTCTGGGCTTCCCGAGACCTGCAATCAGAGCATGACCCACCTGTGGTCTGGATCCTTGACTTGTCACTGCCAGCTCCATCTGGCACCATGGGGGCCTCATGTCTGAGCATGAAAACGCCTGAGCTCAAATGATCCCTGGTTTAATCCACCTCCTCTCAAAGAATTCCCACTTGGCTATCTCTTGCACCTGGAGTATGCACACCGGACAAGACAGACTTGGGAAAGAAGTCTGCAGTTTCTGAAACCAGCTGTGGCATAGATCAGGTCAAGAACAATCCAACAGGAAGGCTATGCTGGCTCAGAGTGAACACCTGTCCCCCGATTCCAGCCCTGGGTCCACAGACTCCTCTCCTCACTGGAAGGTCATCACTACAGCAGAGCTGGAGCAGGGCACTGTCTTACCTGATCTAAGGTAGAACTAAACAAAAGAAAGAATGGGCTATCAATTAACGTGGCGTCATGCACAGAAGGCTCTAGATCTTCACTACATCTGTCAGGGCAATTTCTCACTATTTAAACTTCATTTGAGTACTTAGAAGTTTCTGATGGTTAAAATTTTAATATGGAAAGTATCTGGTGACCTCCACTGGAAAAATATTTATGAAGGCCTCCTATAGGCAGAAGATGATACTAGTTGCCAGAAGTGAATATAAAAGAATAAATATGACTTGTGCTTCAAGGAGCATATAATCTGGCAGAGAGACAGTCATATACATTCAGTGAACAACAATACAGTGTGATATGAGTAAAAGAAGTCATATGAAATAGAGACAGTACACACTGTTGATACAGTTAACTTTAGGCAGGTTGATAAGTAGTCCAAGGCCCCTTAGAGAGGAGGAACTCATTCTTTGTCTTAGCAGGTTCTGTGTTAATGACTATATAGCAACAATATATCATGCTTAAAGGCATGATTTCTTCTTAACAGGAACTCTTTCCTTCTTAACCTGAGCACATTCTTTCTGGCTAATCTCATACTGATACTATCTCAGGATGTATGCCTTGGGAAAGGGTATGGTAAAACTTTTACGACCTTGAGGTATTCTTTTAATCTATTCTTGGCAGCCAACTGAAAACTATATAATGTTTCCTTCAAGTTAACAAAGTGGGTATTCTCCTACCTGCTTCTGATGCTCATGTCAGAAGTCTTTCTGTTTCTTTTCAATAAGCTCTTTTTCCTTGCTACAAGCTTCGAGTGGTCACTGCTAACTGCCTGGCCCCTGAGGAAATTCCTCTTCCTCAGAGAGGCCGTGAACTCGGGTTCGACACACAGTCTGACCTCATCCCATCCAGATTGATTGAAATGTCCCACCACATGAATGGAACTTCTCCTGGGTCAGCGATTTTATTTCGTTTATTGCTTTATCTACCAGCCCCTATAATAATGTTTGCCCAAACTAAGTCATCAATAAATATTTGTTGAGTGAAGGAAGGAAGGGGAAATAGCTGGATATTAGTTGTATGACAGGAACTTGCATAAATCGACATGAAGCCATCACCAACTCAAAGGACGTGAGTTTGAGCAAGCTCCAGGAGTCGGTGATGCACAGGGAAGCATGGTGTGCTGCACTCCAAGGGATCACAGAGTCATGACTGAGCGACTGAACTGACTGACTGCATAAATTACAATGGCTCTGAAAGGGCTACTATGATCTCTATTTTGCAGGCAAGGAAAAGGTGACATCAAGAAGTAACTTCCTTCAATTAAAGAATTGGTAAAAGGGGTGGGATAAATTGGAAGATAAATACACTACTGATACCATGTATAAAATAGATAATTAATGAGCACCTACTGTATAGCACAGGGAACTCTATTCAGTGCTCCTCCCCTAAAGGGAAGGAAATCAAAAAAAGAGGGGTATATATATATATATATGCATGACTAATTCACTTTGTTGTACCTAAGAAACTAATACAACATTGTAAAGCAAATACACCCCAACTGAGGGGGAAAAAAAATAGTACGTTTAAGAGATCAATCTAGAACCCAGATATGACCTCAAAGCTCATGGTCTCCACACCTCCACATTCACATTAGACCCAGTGCTTTCTATAACAAATATTTTTAAAATCTTCTTTATTGTTCTGCAATGAAATTGACAGTGAGTATATTTCCATAAATAAATTCAGAAAAATCAATCCTTTGTTCTGATTATAAAATGAAGTAATAAAAGCAAAGTAACATGTTAAGATAACACAAACATAAGTGCTCAGGTATGACTAAAGCAGAGACATAGTGATACAGACACTTTCCTCAATGCAGTCTTCATGATTGTAAAAATGATCAGTGCATAAAGAGACAGGCAACAGAAACTGGGGTTGAAACATCATAGGTAGTGCTACCGTTAATTCTTGTCAACATTCCAAATAAAACAATATGCAGTCTTCTCTCAGTTTATACGGTAGCTGAAATCCTATAAAAGTCAACTGAAATGTGTAAGGAAAAAAATAATAGCGTTTTCTTCCAAAAATTTTCAAATTTTACTTGATTAATCTCCCTTGATAATTTTATTGGATCAGTTTCTGATTTTTAAAATAATATTTTCTTGTAGAAAAAAAAATGTGTCAAGAATCTTTAAAAAAGAAAAGGAGATCACAGATTCACTCTGTTGTAAACCTGAAATTAACAAAACATTGCAAATCAACTGTACTTCAATAAAAAAATTTTTTAATGTGTAAAAATACTGGGCACACAATTCTTTATTCTATAGAACTAGCTCCCTCCCACTAAATGCCAGAACTGCATTCTCTCATTCAATAAACAAAAACCCTCACAAATTTCCAAAATGCCCTACAGAGGGCAGTGCCACTGCTCAGGGAGCCACTTCCTTAGGGGTCCTCCGTAAACAGCTGTGAATCTCCAAGAAGAAAACTGTAATTCAACCCTACCCAGTCTGGAAGTCAGCAAAGGCTCTCCTGGTGGCTCAGGAGTGAAAAACAAGCTTGCCAATGCAGGAGATGCAGGTTTGATCCCTGGGTCTGGAAGATCCCATAGGGAAGGAAATGGCAGTCCACTCCAGTATTCTTGCCTGGAGAATCCTATGGACAGTGGAGCCTGGTGGGCTACAGTCCATGGGGTCACAGAGTCAGACATGATTGAGAAGCTAAGGAACAACAAAAGGCTTCCCAGTGAAGGCAGACTGTGAGTTGGGACTTGTTACCTCTATGCTCAGACCCTGGGAGCACTTTCCCTAAAGAAGTCCTGCAGGAAAAGGTCTAGACAGACCTTCTCCACACCCAACCTTGTTGATCAGAACTAGAATAGGTCATAAGGCTCCAAGCTATTGTTAAATTCATGTGGAGAAAATGTAATTATTGACTTGAATAAATTACAATGACCTCAACAGGAACTGGCAACCCACTCCAGTTCCCTTGCCTGGAAAATCCCATGGACAGAGGAGCCTGGTGGGCTACAGTCCATGGGGTCGCAAAGAGTCGGACACGATTGAGCGACTTCACTTTCACTTTTCAACAGGAACTAGTGAAGTCAAATTCTCACACCAGATCTCTACCAGGATTTTAGCAAGTTATTCCATATACACTGGTGTTGTTTTCTTAAAGTCTCCTCATAAAGCTATTCAGTGATACGGTTTGTCAGTGGCATTTGGAACTCCAAGCATATTTGTTGTTGTTCAGTTGCTAAGTTGTATACAACTTTTTGCAACCCCATGGACTTCAGCATGCATAGGCTCCTCCGTCTTCCACTATCTCCCAGAGTTTGTTCAAATTCATGTCCATTGAGTCAGTGATGCTATCTAACCATCTCATCCTCTCTTATCCTTTTGCCTTCGCTCTTTCCCAGGATCAGGGTATTTTCCAATGAGTTGGCTCTTCACATCAGATGGCCAGAGTATTGGAATTTCAGCATCATTATCAGCCTTTCCAGTAAATATTCAAGGTTGATTTCTTTTAGTATTGACTGGTCTGATCTCCTTGCAGTCCAAGCATATTAGGTTACAGATTTAGAAGCGGAAATATGACTGACTATCCACATGAACCGTGGTTTTTCTCCATGAGCTGGATCCTGTCTCGCTCCTATTTCTTGAACAGAATTTCCTTTCTCTGGTACCTTGGGCATCTCTGAATCATGAGGCTATGCTTAATAAATGTCTCTGTTTTATTTGAAGTCTCATCTACTCTATTGAATCAACATAGCCCTGCATTTGTGCCTGCATGTGTTGGAGATGCTGTTCAAGCATCTGTGCAAATTAGCGCACTTAGCTTCATTTCCTTCCTTGGGGGAATCCTGTGATTTTTCTTATCCTAGAGTTTTTAAGAGGCCCTAATTGTTAATATTTTTGTTATGAATGTCTCCCTTGGAGCTGTAACAAATGACTCATAATAAGCTGGACTAGATGATCTCTAAAATTTCTTCCCTATTCCAACACTCTATGATTTTATAAGTGGTACATTAATTTCCCTAATTTCTGGAAAACTCAAATATCACAAGCAGATACGGTGAACATAAAGCAGTTCTTGGTGAACTGTCTCATCCTTGTATGGTTGAATATCAGGAGCCCTGGGAAGCATGTAAAGGAAGGAAGGGACTGCTCAAGGGTGGAGATTATCAGACTTGGGTGGTGTCTAAAAAGGTTTCACAGGGTAGGGTTATCTTTTGAAAGTTTATAGCAGGAGTAATATGCTGTTTTGGCAGAGAGACTTAAGGAAGTTCTACTGAAAAAGAGGAATAATCCGAAAGAGGAAAAGACAGCAAAAAGAAAACCAAAGATGTGTAAGAGGTAAAGTTACAGAGTTCTGTGATGGATAATGGCAACTAAACTCCAAAAGTAAGTTCTTTGTTTTTTTGTGGGGGTTTTTGGTGGGCAATTTTTAATGTTAAAAAAAAAAAGGAAAACACTTCAGATTGGTCGCAAGGGTCCCAAAATGGACTAGCTGGCACTAAATTCATCAAGGAATCTACAGCTGTCACCTTCAGAGGATTTGGCCGCTGGGCTACGAGAAGAGGATGTTGATGCTTGCAGAGCGAGACCACTGTTTCACAATGCTGCCATTTTCAATTTTCATGAAACACGTATACTGACCTGGGTTACTATGATTTTTGTTCTTGTTACTGGAAAATAGAGGGAATGAGTTTTACCTTTTTTGTCTTAATACATGTTTTGCAATATATATATATATATATATATATTGCTGGTTTCACCAAGCTATCTACCCTCATTTCTGAGACATTGGTTTATACTGGATCTTTCATTCCAAGGGAAATGAATAATGAAAATCCATATCTGTTCTTTTAATTAGGGCACTCCTGTCTATCCATTTTGCCAGTCTTTATTGGATTTCTATATCAGCTTCATTTCTAGCAGTATTTCCAATTTCCTTTTTACTACGTTCATCTTCTGTCCTGTGCGTTTCTGACATTCCCTTAAATGAATGTGGACTCCATCTGCTTCTTTGTCATTCACTTGAAACAATCTTTTTCATTCCTTCCTTACTGTGATAAGCGTTCAGTGTGGGAAGTCTGTTCTGTTGCTGATGCCATTGGCTGCTTCAGAATCTGTCACACTTCTCCATCTTTCTGTGTCACACTACTTTTCTCATGGATTTTTCATCTCATATGGGTTTATTATGTTGATTTACTTTTTTTTTTTTTTTTAACTTGGCCACACCACTTGGCATGTGGGATCTTAGTTCCCAACCTGGGGTCAAACCCATGGACAGCTCCTGCATTGGAAGCTCGGAGTCTTAATCACTGGACATCCAGGGAAGTCCCTATTCTGTTGATTTCTTTTCAAGATCCCTTTGCTGTTATCTTTCCACCCTCACTTGTACACACAGACACATACACACAGAACCACCATCACCTCCATATTCCTCTTCATCATTTTGTCAATCAGCTTACTTACATCCTAGCACTGAATACATAAATCCTTCATTCTGACTCCAATTCTTCAATTCAACTTTCATCTCTCCTCTTGTCCTCTAATCCAAACCCATGCCATTTTACACCTCATTCTCATATCTCTCCTGCCAGGAGAATGTTTCAGTCATGTTTATAAGAATAGACTGTTTATTTACCACCTCAGTGAAAAGATAATCCCCTCAAACTACAATTCAAATATGAAGATCCAGAATCAACTAGAACCTACTTGTTCTTTAACAAATATTTGCTGAGTAGAGCACTGAACTCTAATTCCATCTTTGGAAAAAGAAAACTATCAGGCTTGACACCTACCCTCAAGGAACTCTCTGCTTCTACAGAAACCATAAAATTACAAATTGAATGTGATTGCTCCAATGTATCTGAAATTGAAGGGGCTTGCTTGCTAGTCAAGAGAGCTGAGATTTCTGTCTTAATTTGCCCTTTGAATGTTAAAATAGGGAGGACAAAGGAAACTTCCCTGGGCAACTTGGAGTTTTCATTAAAGATGAAACATGTTATGGATCCCTGCATGAAGTCTCTGTAGACTGAAAAGGAAAGAAGTAAAATGTATTCAAGTAGAATGCTATGGAGAGAGAATATAGCTTTTAGAATAACAAGAAATAAAAATAAAAAAACTAAAACCTACTTGCAGGGTAGGAATAGAGACGTAGACATAGAGAATGGACTTATGGACACGGAGGGAGAAGACGGTGGGACAAATTAAGAGAGTGGTACTGACATATATACTGCTGCTAAGTCACTTCAGTCGTATCCGACTCTGTGCGACCCCATAGACGGCAGCCCACCAGGCTCCCCTGTCTCTGGGATTCTCCAGGCAAGAACACTGGAGTGGGTTGCCATTTCCTTCTCCAGACATATATACTACCATGTGTAAAATAGGTAACTAGTGGGAAGCTGCTATGTCAATGTATGGCAAAACCAACCAATATAATATTGTAAAATAATTAGGCTCCAATAAAAAATAAAGAAAGAAAAATTTTAAAAAAATAAATAAAAACAGAATGAGAATATAAAGAAAAAAGTAAAGATTAAAAAAAAAAAGAATGAGAACTCTGAGCTGCTGACAGATTAATGGGATATCCTAGAAGGTAAAATGCTCTTTTAGTGGAAGTTTTCAAGGACTTGTGACATGATCGCTTGATGGGAATGCTATGGAAGAGATACATGCCTTGGCAAGTAAGATTTCTCTAGGAAATTCAAGAACTATAGTCTTAACATCAAAAATTCAGTTTCTCCTACTTTTACAGATAAAATATAAGTAAGTTAGCATGGTATGGTAGTTGCTCAGTTGTGTCCGACTCTCTGTGACCCCATGGACTATAGCCAGGCTCCTCTGTCCATAGAATTCTCCAGGCAAGAATACTGGAGTTGGTAGCCATTCCCTTCTCTAGAGGATCTTCCCAACCCAGGGATGGAACCCGGCTATCCTGCACTACAGGCAGATTCTTTACTATCTGAGTTTGGGTCAGGAAGATCCTATAAGTTAGTATATTAAGAACTTATTCTTTTCTTTTCTTGAATATCCATTGTCTTATCCATGAATTGGGAATATAATACTTATCTCACAGGTTATTATATGAATTAATGAGAAAGTGCTTAGAACAGAGTCAGTTATGAACAATAATTGTTGGCCGCAGGGAGGTACCATCTCACACCTGATAGAATGGCTCTTATTAGAAAGATAAGAAGGAACTTTTGGTGAGGATGTGGAAAAAGTGGACCACTGTGCACTGTTGGTAGGAATATAGAGTGGTGCAGTCAATATGGAAAACAGTATGGAAGTTTCTCAAAAAAGTAAAAATTGAACTATCAGATGACCCAGAAATTCAACTTGAGTATTTATCCAAAAAATCCCAAAATACTAACTTGAAAATGCAACATTATTTACAATAGCCAAGCTATGGCAACAACCTAAGTGTTATCAGTAGATAAATGGATAAAGAAATCATGGTACATGTGCACACTGGAATATTACTCAGCCATAAAAAAGAAGGCAGTCTTGCCATTTGTAACAACATGAGTGGACCTTGAAGGTATTATGCTAAGTAAAATAAGTCAGAGAGAAAAAGACAAATACCATATGACCTATTCTATGTGTGCAATCTAAAACAAACAAACAAAAAGTCAGGCTCATATATACAGAGAAGAAATTGGTAGTTGCCAGAGACAAGGATCAGGGAAATGGGTAGAAAAAATTTTAGTTGACTTTCCTTGACTCTTATGTTTGCATAGTAGTAATTTTTAACAAATATGACATAAAAGATTATCCATGGGCTAAAACTCTTCAGTGCTTCAAAAGAATTCTCAATAGGACTTATTTGGTTGAACATAGTTACACTTCATACCTAGCATGGAAACCAGGCAAAACTGAAAACTGGTATAAAAAGGGGATTTCTAGCAAAACACAAAACAAATCCTATAAACATTAAGTTTTCTTTTCCAGAATTCCCATTGCTTAGCTCTGGATCTTCCCCAGCAATTTTTTTTTTTTTCTGTTACTGAAAGTGTGTCTCAGTACATCATCAGCTATAAGATCTTTTAGGAAGAGTCTCACAATTAGAAACAATCTGTGAGCAGTAATACTCTATTTACAGTCTTCCACTGCAGTTGAGAAAACAGAAAAAATGGAATTAATGAAAAGAATCTGTGATATCAAAAAATTAGAACATTGCACTGAGATGAAAAGTAAAAAAGACATTCAAAGATTTATGATTTGGAAGCAACCAGCATTTAATGGCTCAGATGGTAAAGCGTCTGTCCACAATGTGGGAGTCCCGGGTTCGAGCCCTGGGTTGGGAAGATCCCCTGGAGAAGGAAATGGCAATCACTCCAGTACTATTGCCTGGAAAATCCCACGGACAGAGGAGCCTGGTAGGCTACAGTCTATGGGGTCTCAAAGAGTCGGACACGACTGAGCAACTTCACTTTCAAGAGAAAAAAAGCAATGACTATAAAATACGAGAAACGAATACAATTATAATATAATAGTAGAGGGTAAGGGGGATAGTACTTGTGGAGCAGGTAGAAATTAAAAGGAAGCAGAATCAAACAAGTAAAGAATGTGATGTGAAGAATGAGCTTGAGTCATAGGCCAGAAGGCAGCAAAAAACACTGAACTTCATGACTGAATCAATATCACACCTGCAATTATTTTGTTGACCAAAAAGTCTGTTTAAGCTTTTCCATAAGATATTACAGATATTATGACTTTAGAATAAGCTTTGATATCTGATTGAGTTATTCACCTTTCAATTTTCCTTTTTTGACACTTAAAGATATTTTCATATTATCTTCCTTTGATAAAATGTTTTAAGATCAAACAAAAATACCACTCGTAATTTTGTATAAGCAAAATATTAATTATTAAATTTGAAGAGAACTTCTGTATTTATTTGCCACTTGGTATGTATTTCTATTTAAGCCTCATTTTTTGTCCATTGACTAAATTGTATCCCTTTTTCATGTAGCCCTGACACATTTCAATGAAATCTACCTTAATGTACTCCAGGTGTTTACCTTTTATTTAGGACCCTAAGACAAAACTCCCTTAAAGGTGAAACATTAGGGTTATTCATGTTAATGTCATGATGACCTCGCCACCTTTATAGTGCACTTTGTATTAGAAATATTATCTAATAAGCTAAGACTTCTATAAAGCAGTATAAACACAAATATTTAAAATGATAAGGTAAATGTATAATGATGAGCAGATTCTTAGAATTCTATCTTAAAGAAAATCAACCCAAACTTGTACCTAATACAAGAGTTTTGTGGGGTGGTAAAATGCAGTAGGATTATATAAAATTACGGATGTAAAATACTTGGAACAAATAGCAATGCTCAGTGTTTATCAGTTTTTAACGTTATCTCCTTAGCTACTAAGATGTGTGTTCACCTGCTGCCACAGTGCTCATTTGAAGAATGCCTCTGTGTGCCTGGAAGAGAAATTGATGGGCCATAGGCCAACAGACATTTTCAATTTTACCAAGTATTGCCAAATGGTTTGTTAATTAACATTCTTTATGTATTTTAAACAAATCCACTCAAACACTAATTTTCAAGATTATTCCAAAAAGTGAGAAACATTTTGTACTATGCTAGCCATTAAAAAATACTGTAACGAAATCCTCTATTTAAACATAATTTTTAAACAGAGAAAGTTAGACTGTTCTTTTCCATCAGAAGTGAAAATATGTCAGTGTCCAGCATAACTCAGTTGAACAAGAATAACTGAAAAACACTAAAACCCATATATTTTCTTGTTGAATCTATCACAATTCATTAATATCAGAACTTATTGACTACTAAATATATTACGTATATTTCTATATATATGTAGTCTTCTCACATTATGCACTTTACTCTTATATTCAACAAAAACTGAAGACAAAAGCTCAAATTTCCACAACAATTGTGTGGGGAGAGAAAATATAAGAACAAATAAGAAAGAATACTTATAACCAAGAAGGGAGAGTAATTCCCATCAGTACTTCAGTAAAGGAAACAGAAATGTCAGAGTCGATTTGCAAATACAACATGGTAAGTTCTAACCCAGCAGTTGATTTAACTTTTGGCTGCTGCTGCTGCTAAGTCCGGAGAAGGCAATGGCACCCCACTCCAGTACTCTTGCCTGGAAAATCCCATGGCCGGAGGAGCCTAGTAGGCTGCAGTCCATGGGGTCGCGAAGAGTCGGACACGACTGAGCGACTTCACTTTCACTCTTCTCTTTCATGCATTGGAGAAGGAAATGGCAACCCACTCCAGTGTTCTTGCCTGGAGAATCCCAGGGACGGGGGCGCCTGGTGGGCTTCCGTCTATGGGGTCACACAGAGTCGGACACGACTGAGCAACTGAACTGAACTGACCTGACGGTACCAGATTAAAAAAACAGATTAAAGGAACAAATGAGGGAAACCCTAACTTCTACTTGTATAGGAGAATTCACAAAACCAAGCCACCCATTCTTTGCTTGTAAAAAAACATTCTAGAGTATTATCAGCCTTGAAATACTAGAGCTCTTAACCACACAGCACAAATGTCAGCAATTTTACCATGTTGTACTGCTTTGAGTCTCTTTAAATTAATACCATTCAGACATATTTTAGGGAACAGAAAATCTTCACAGCCAATAAAACTGATAAAGAGATTTTGGAAATCTCCATACACATTTTTTTTTCACCCATTTTCTTTTTCAAAAAAGACATAATTCAATACCTGATTTCAGTGATAGTCATCTGTGGCAAAAAATAAATAAAATTGTGCTAAAATAAGATAGTGAATAAACAGGAATTTCATTAAAGGTTTTGTTGGGGTTTTTTTTAGACATTGAAACTAGCTGGTCCCCGCCTATGCAGGTGTGCATGTGTTCCTATTGAAAGGGTGTTTGTCATAATACTTTATAGTAAGCTTTTTTTAAGACAGAAACCTGCATAAGCACCTGTATTTAAGAATACAAGACAAAGCATGATTTCAATTATGGTAAAATCTTTCTGAACTGTTCAGAACATAACTGCTCACCAAATTATACAGTCACATGGTTTTCTTGGAGCAGTCAAGACACTTGGTCATTTATGTACCTTCACACATCAGAGTACTCTACAGAAGAATTTAGCTGATTGGGTTTTTTGACATTTAGGGTAAAAATAAGTATGATTCAAATTAAACTGTTTTATGGACAAGGGCTCTATGGAAACAGCCATTTGGGTGGTGATCATGAGACTTGAAATTAAATCAGGGATTCCATGGTGGTCCAGTGGCTGGGACTTGCCCTTCCAGACTGGGGAACTGAGATCCCATAAGCTGTGCACCATTACTCCCAATTTTTTTTTAATTAAAAAAAAAATTAAAAATAAGGACTTCCTCTGGTAGTCCAATGGTCCATGCTTTCAATGCAGAGAGCATAGGTTCAATCCTTGGTTGGGAAATAAGGATTCTGCATGCTGCACGGTACAGCCAATATTTTTAAAAATAATAATAATCAGGTAAATTTTAAAATAAAAATAAAAATGGCATACTAATTCCCTTGGTCAAAAAAAATATTAAGTCATTTCAATTCAGCAAACCTATTTGGGGAGACAGAGATGAATAAGCTACGTTTGTTTCTGTCAAAGTCTTCACAGACTAGAAGTAAAGCCAAAAATGTAAATGCCATAACAAAGGTGTAAACCACTTCTCCAGAGAAAATTCCCAGTGACCAGGAACCCTTGCGGAGAAGACTTCCAGAGGAGAGAGCAGTTGAAGAAGTCCCTTGATGGAAAGCAAAGCAAGAGAGAGCAAAGAGGACAGAAAGTGTGAGTGTGTCCTTGGAACGGCAGGAAATGAAATCGGATGGACACGGAGGGGCCTGGTGGGAAACAAGTCTGAGAAGAATACGTGGGGCTCACTGTGTAGGGCCATCAAGCTCTAAAAGCCAGGGGCCAGCACTCTGTTCACAAGGGGACATCTCAGGCTTTCCAGAAGAAGACCGATGTGATTAGATCTGTATATCAGGCCAACCATTCAAGAAGCCATATGTGGGGTGGATGGCAGCCAAGAGTGACTTGCCTCAGGAGGCCAGTTCCAGAAATTGCTACAAGAGTCTAGGTAAGAGGATACGAGAGCAGCGGGAACAGGAAGTGGGGTATGGCCAGAGGGAAATGAAGTGAGGCAATGGGTAGAGTCAGATGATAAGAGAAACAACAGAGCTTGGAGACCTTCTCACTATAGGAATAAGAGTAAGGGGTGGAAGTGAAGATGCCTGAATTTATTCTTTTTATGTCATATTTGGAAGTGATTACAGACTTATAGAAAAGTTGTTTTAAAAGAACAGTGCAAAGAATTCCTATGACTTCCCTGGTGGTCTGGTGCTTAAGGCTGCATGCTCCCAATGCAGGGGGCCCCGGTTCGACTAAATACCACAGGCTAAAACTAAGAGATTACATCCTGCAGGCTGTAACTAAAACCCAGCACAGTCAAATGTGTGTTCTGTGCTCAGTTGTGTCTGATTCTTTGCAACCTCATGGACTATAGCCCACCAAGCTCCTCTGTCCATGGAATTTTCCAGGCAAGAATACTGGAGTGGGTTGCCCTTTCCTTTCAGGGGATCTTCTCAACCCAGGGATTGAACTCGTGTCTCCTGCATTGGCAGGCGAATCTTTTACCACTGAGCCACCTGGGAAGCCCAAAAGTCAAATAAATTAACTTAAAAAAATTCCTAAGGCTCCTCACATAGAATTCTCAAATGCTGCATTTTATCATTCACTCTCTCCCTCTTTATCTCCTTAAACATATCATTTGTTTTCCTGAAAAAAAAAAAAATTTCCTAGCTTCCCTGGTGGCTCATTGGTAAAGAATCCACCTGCCAGTGTAGGAGACATGGGTTCAATCTCTGGTCCAGGAAGATCCCACATGTCACAGGCATATGGGCCACAGCTATTGAGCCTGTGCTGTGGAGCCCAGGAGCTGCAACTACTGAGCCCACATGCTACAACTACTAAAACTGACATGCCTAGAGCCTGTGCTCCACAATGAGAGGCCACTGAAAGAAGAAGCCAGTGCACCGCAACAAAAGTGTAGCCCTACTTACCGCAACTTGGGAAAGCCTGCACAGCAACCAAGACCCAGCACAGCCAAAAATAAATAAATAATTTTTTAAAAAAATCCTGACCTCTAAATACCAAAGTTCTGAGCTTTCTGGTATTGTGAACCTTGTGACAGAAAGTCAGCTAGAGTGCGAGTTCGAAAAAGGAAAGGCAGGATGTGTTGGGAATCATACAATGCAAAGAAATGAACACAAAAATACCCTGTAAGCCTTTTCCTTGTGTTTACCTCACCATTAGGTGTTCCTCTGATGATAAAGGCTATCCCTTTCTATCAAGCGTACAATTTTGACAGGGCCACGGCCAGAGCAGTGACTTGGATGAAGCAGCATGCATCTCTCCAATTGGTTCAGCCAAATGCATTCTGGTGGTCAGATGCTGCAGCACATGAAACTAGACACGAAACTAAATATTATTCTCTCTCTGTCTCCCCGTTCCAAATCTTTTCGTTCATTTTTTCACTCAACAAGTAGTAAGGAGGGACTTGCCTGGTGGTCCAGTTGTTAAGAATTTGACTTTTAATGGCGACCCACTCCAGTACTCTTGCCTGGAAAATTCCATGGATGGAGGAAGCTGGTAGGCTACAGCCCATGGGGTCACACAGAGTCGGACACGATTGAGCAACTTCACTTTCTTTCTTTCTTTCCAATATAGAGGACAAGGGTTTGATCCTTGGTCAGGAAACTAAGATGCCACAGGGCAACTAGTTCTCTGGTTGACTGTGGGATGTGCACACCACAACCAGAGAACTCACACAGCACAACTAGAAAAACCCACACACTGCAACTACTGAGACCACGGGCCACAACTACTGAGCCCATACACGGCAACTACTGAACCCATTCGCCTCAACTAGAAGAGCCCCTGCACTCCACAACTAGAAAGTCTGCGCACTGCAATGAAGACCCAATGAGTCAAAACAAAAAGCAAAACAAAAAAAACACAAAAAACAAAACAAGCAGTAATGGCTTAATATATCAGGTACTTTTCTACATACTGGAAATTCAACAGTGAGCTAAACAAAGTCACAAGCTTTAGTGAAACAAGCACAGTGAGGAGAAAGAGACAATAAACAAACAAACATGCATCATGAGATGATGTGGGCTACGAAGAAAAGCCGAGCAAGATTAAAAGGTAAAGTGTCAGACTAGGATTAGGGAGCTACCTTAGATTAGGAGGTCAGGAAGGGCTTCTCTGATGAAGTGGTGTTTGCGCAGAGGCAAGTGTAATGGGGGAGTGAGCCTTGGAGTTTCCTGTATAAGGAGAATATTTCTAGCAGAAGAACCAGAGAGAACAAAGGCACTGAACTGGTAGCATGGTTAGTGGTCTGGGCAATACCAAGGAGACATGTTAAATAGGATAATACTTAAAGCAACCACCCAAACAGAAAAACAAAGAATTCTAGTTAATAAGCCAACAGAGGAGAAAAAATGGAATCATAAAAAATGCACACATCCAAAAAAGGCAAATGAGAGCAAAATGGGAACCAAGAAAAATGACACAAAGAGACAGCAAATACAATATCCCCTGCTTTTCACAATTTTATTTTATGCCACTTCACTTTTTTGAAGACCTATATTAGTATCTCTTTTTGCTAACCAAAAGAAATCCAAAAAGGATTTTCAATTTTACAAAGAAAGGTAGTTGCTTCCTTGCTTCATATCGTTTTGGTTTACAAAAGTTTTCACAGGAATGCTCTAGTTTTGGATCATAGAGAAAACCTTTAGCAAGATAAAAAGCTCAAACATAATCATATCAGTAATCACATTAAGTATAAATGGTCTAAACACTGGATTAAAAGGCAGGGATAGTCATACTGAACAAGATACAACAATGGTCTGCTATAAGAAATGGTCTAAGAAACACATTTTAAATATAAAGACACAAATTGATGAAAAGCAAACAAATGGGAAAAGATATAGTCTGAAATTTAATAAAAAGAAAGCTAGAGTGGCTACATTATTATCAGATGAAGTACTCTCCAGAACAAAGATTATTTTGCAGGACAGAGACAGTCATTTCATAAAGAGTAAAGAATAAGAGATCTGTTAATCAGGAAGACATAGTAATCTTGATTTAAACCTCTAATAACAGAGCTTCAAAATCCATGAAGCAAAACCAAACTGATAATAAAACTGCAGGAATATAGAGAGAGAGCCACAGTGTAATCAGATATTTTAATCTCTCTCTCACAAAAACTGTTGGAACAAGTACAAATTGAGCAAGAATACAAGAGTTGGATAACGTCAACTAATTTGACCTGACATTGAGAGATGCTCTACATGAAAACAACAGAATCCACATTCTTCTTAATTACATACAGAACATTTATCAACACTGGCTATATACCTCACTTGCATTACTTGCAAAAACATTCAATGATCAACACGGTACCCTTTCAACTCTGGTCCACCGTGAGCCATCTGCCTTCTGACATCTTCGTTTCTTTTTAGTTTCTTGGGTAAAAACAACCACAAAATTTCTATTCTGCTAAGAAAAATCCATGGACCAGACCAACAAAACTTAGCTCACTTGGTTTCTCCACTCCAAGGTATTCTATTCACTCTTTTTTTTTAAATTTATTTATTTATTTATTTTTTATTGGAGGCTAATTATTTTACAATATTATATTGATTGGTTTTGCCATACATTGACATGAATCTATTCACTCTTAAATCAACTCCCATGTCAAACTCTGAGTCTGCACCAAATTGCTACACTTGAAGAATTTTTAGTATTCACTAACAGGGGGTTGCAGTAGACAACCATCCATTTGAAATAGTCATATTTACATCATTAAGGTAATGAAAATGCCATCTAGTTGTAGGACTGCCAGATTTAGCACATGAAAACACAGAAAAGAAACACAGTTAAATTTTAATTTCAGAGAAACACATAATTTTTTAGTGTAGGCATGTCCAAATGTTGCATGGGATGTATATATTTGACATCACCTGGAGTCAGTTCAGGAGCGCATAGCAAACTCTTGTAGTGAGGATTAGAAGGCTATAGTGCCTATGTATAGTGGGAAGTGAATTAGCTATGGGATCTGAAGCGAAAAGAAAACAGAACAGAGGAACCACAAGAAACACAGAATCAGGGCAACCAATGTCTGATACAGGAATAACATTTGTACTTTCCCCAAGAGGTGGCTGTTTGACCCCAGCATGAACACTGGTGCAATTAGTCAGAGTGCAGCTCTTGAAATCTACAAGCTACCATGCCCTATTTGTCTGAAATCTTTCTTCTGCTTCTACGTAAGATAATTAAAATAAGCTGCTACTGCTATTTTTATAACTGTATATTGCTCTGACTTTCAAAATGAAAGCTTTAATCTATAATCGCACACCAAGGCTCTTGAGTAAAGGATATAGTCTTTATTCATAAAACCATTCCCTCAAGTAACCACTCTGCATGGGTTAGATTAAGGGAGAGAGAGAAAGATGGGGGCAGAGGAGGAGGAAGCCAGTGAGGAAATATGAATAAAATTGCTCTTGCTAATAATGAACTCGTAGTTATACGCAGTGAGGAAAATGGATACGCTTTAAGAATTCCTCGGAGCTAAGGCAATCGTTATTTTTACATTTTCAACCTCTAATTTGAGATCTTTCTTATAACAAGAATCAAGCCATACAGTCAGAATGGTGGTAGGCTTATATAGCATTGAGCATAGTACACTGACTGCAACAACCAATCCTGCTGAAAACAGAGACATCAAAGCATCAGGGGTTCCCTATCTTCAAACAAGATGATGCCTGTCTTGCTCAGGCCAGAGAGAATTGATTCTAATTTGGGAGGAGGGACGGGAAAAATTCTTAGGGGAATGTGATTGTGCGTCTTCTTTGCTAAATTATTTTAGTCTTTCCTGCCAAAGTAAGTAGGATGTTCTTTCTTATAACTCACCCTGATAACTCCTATGGTAGTTCAGGTTGACATCTTTTGAGACCTATTAATATAGTCCATGGAGAGAGAGAAGAGTTAGTTATTCTCTTATGGACAGTCCTCATTCAGGCACTGAAACATCCTAACCAAAGAACCCCATCAGCCTTCTCACAGATTTAATCATTTCAGGTCTTGTAACCCTTATTAATAAGTCCCATTTTTCAAGCCTTTGTTCATTTTTTAATCATTAGTTATACTGCTGCATAAAGATCACTGCATAAACCCTTTGAAAGAGTGAAAAACTCAAATAATTCATTCCAACAAATGAAATGCTAATGCTGTTGCTATGTAGCAACGCTGGGTTCATTAGATGCCTTTGCTCGCTGTACCATCTGCAAATCTCCTCCTTTTATCCCACCAGCTTTGGAACATTTTAAAGGGTGGAATGTGTCATAACCCATTTATTTGGACTAAATACCACATCACATCTCTGTTTTCTGTAAGACAAAACGAAGCTTGTCACATTCAGACTAATAGTTCTTAATGAGGATTATGTTCTTTACGCTTTTTTTTTAAAAAAAACATTCTCCTAAGAGACACATTTTCAATTTGAGTAATTGTTTAATTAATGACTATAAAGCAATTTGGTGAAACACAAATAGCATTTAGCACTCATTCTAAATAATCATGACTGTTACTCTGAGCCAAATGCACTGAATGTTCATGATAGGAGGCATGTCAATAAAATAATTTCTGGTAAGCTTCAGGAAGACTCTGGGAAAACTTGCCACATAAAGCAAGCAGGTAAATAGCTCCTTTAGACTCTTATTACCCACCTATGTGTTCTCCCCTCACCCCCTGAACTGTGCCCTCCAGCCCATAATAGGCACTCAGAGTTTTCTTGCCCCTTCTGGCTACCTGGGTGCCCCTCTAACTGCATCATCAATCTCCAAAGTATCACCACCCCATAACTAATAAGATCTACTCTGGGACAGTGACAGATATCTGCCCCAAATCGACCTTTCCTAAAATCTTTTCCCCCAAGCTCTTCTCTACCAGGTGTTGAAGTACTAGTCCAATAAATTCACCAGCTCCAAGGACGTTTATTTTCTTTTTCTAAATTTTATTTATTTATTTTTGACTGTGCTGGGTCTCGGTTGCTATGCAGGCTCTTCTCTAATTGCAGCAAGTGGGTGCTACTCTCTAGTTGTGGTGTGCAGGCTTCTCACTGCAGTGGCTTCTCTTGTCTCAGAGCACAGACTCTAGGGTGTGTGGGCTCCAGTAGTTGCAAGTGGGCTCAGTAGTTGTGGCTTCCGGGCTCTAGAGCACTGACTTGATAGTCTGGCACACAGACTTAGCTGTTCCACAGTATGCAGGATCTTCCTGGACCAGGATCAAAACCACATCACCTACACTGGCAGGTGTATTCTGTACCAGTGAGCCACCAAAGAAGCCCTCCAATGACTTTAAATGCTTTAGGAGAAAATACAATAATCTCAGAGAGTAATTTTAATGATGGGGGGGCATCTTTTGATCATTAAAAGGAATATTGGGTACTTCAGTTCAGTTCAGTTGCTCAGTCATGTCCGACTCTTTGCAACCCCGTGAACCACAACATGCCAGGCCTCCCTGTCCATCACCAACTCCTAGAGTCCACCCAAACCCATGTCCATTGAGTTGGTGATGCCATCCAACCATCTCATCCTCTGTCGTCCCCTTCTCCTCCTGCTCTCAATCTTTCCCAGCATCAGGGTCTTTTCCAATGAGTCAGCTCTTCACATCAGGTGGCCAAAGTATTGGAGTTTCAGCTTCAACATCAATCCTTCCAATGAACACCCAGGACTGATCTCCTTTAGGATGGACTGGTTGGATCTCCTTGCAGTCCAAGGGACTCTCAAGAGTCTTCTCCAACACCACAGTTCAAAAGCATCAATTCTTCTGTGCTCAGCTTTCTTTATAGGCCAACTCTCACATCCATACATGACCACTGGAAAAAAACAAAGCCTTGACTAGACAGACCTTTGTTGACAAAGTAATGGGTGTTAGGGTTTTTAAAACTCATCTCATGAATCCACAAATTTATCTGCACGTCCATCTTCTCCATGGTTTCGTCACCCATTATGGGCATCACCTAGCACTGTCCAGAGTAGACTTACACGCAAATAGGAAAATTTCCTCTTCCTTCTGCTGGGTGTTTTGTATCATTTATTCATTTAACCTTGAAGTCACAAAAGCATAATAAAACTTGCCTCCAAATAGACCACAAAAAAAAAAAAACACATTTTTATTTTATGAGAACTGAAACAGGAAGGGAGAATATTGCTTTGCTCAGTCTCAGGTGAGAGGGGATAAGCACACTGGAAAACTCACACTATTTGTAGTTCTACAACCTCAAAATCTCACAAGCAGACTACAATGGTTGCACATGAGAATCAGCCTGCCCAATGCAGGGGACATGGGTTAGATCTTTGGTCTGGAAAGATCCCACATAGCAAGAGCAACTAAGCCCACATGTCACAACTACTGAGCCTATGCTTTAGAGCTCATGAGCTGCAACTACCAAGCCCATGTGCTGCAACTACTGAAGCCCATGTGCCTAGAACCTGTGCTGCACAAGAGAAGCCACTGCAATGAGAAGCCTGCACACTGCAAAAAAGAGTAGCCCCTATTTGCCACAACTAGAGAAAGCCCACACAAAATAACAAAGAGCTATCACAGGCAAAAAACAAACAAAAACACCTTACAAGCACTGATTTTGGTAATACGAATCAAAAATGACAAAATGTTTAGGCAAAAATTTAACCAAACTGGTAGAAGAGATGTACAACAAAAACTATGAAACACTGAGGAAATAAAATAGATACAAACATACAGAAAGATACTCAGTGTGCATGGGTTAAAAGAGTTAATAGTATTAAAATGTCCATACTATGCAAAGTGATCTGTAGAGCTAGTGCAATCCCTATCAAAATTCAATGGCATTTTTCCCAGAAATAGAAAAAGCAATCCTCAAATGATCTTGACCAAGAAGAACTTATCTCAAGGCATTGTAGTTCCTGATTTCAAATTATATTACAAAGCAATAGAAATCAAAACAGCATGGTACTGGCACACAAACAGACATGTAGACTTATGAAACAGAATAGAGAGCCCTAAACCAAACCTATGCACATATGGTCATTTAATTTTTGACAAGAGTGCCAAGAATGCACAATAGGGAAAGAATAGTTAGTCTTCAACAAAACTGGATATGCACTTGATGAGAATGAAGCGGATCTTTATCTTACACTAAGTCACTCTGTCATGTCCGACTCTTTGCTATCCCATGGACTGTAGTCTACCAGGCAAGAATACTGGAGTGGGTTGCCATTTCCTTCTCCAGGAGATCTTCCCAACCCAGGGATTGAACCCAGGTCTTCCGCATTGTAGGCAGATGCTTTACCATCTGAGCCACCAGGGAAGTCATAAACACAAAAATAAACTCCAAATGGATCAAAGACTTAAAACCTGAAACTATGAAATTCTTAGAATAAAACATAAGGGGAAAACTCTTTGGTGTTGGTCTTGACAATGATTTTTTTGGATGTGTCACCAAAGGCACAGGAGACAAAAGCAAAACCAAATGATCAGAATTATATCAAAACAAAAAGCTTCTGCATGCCAAAAGAAATAGTCAAGAAAAAGAACAGGCAATTCACAGAATGGGAGCAGATATTTGAAAACTGTATATCTGATAAAAGGTTAATATCCAAAACATGCAAGGAACTCATGCAACTCAACAGCAAAAGACATATAAATAATCTGATTTTAAAATAGAAAAAAGACCTGAACAGACATTTCTCCAAAGAATACATTAGAAAGCCAACAAGTATACAAAAAGGTACTCAATGTCAGTAATCATCCAAAAAATGTAAAGCAAAACCACAATAAGATATTACCTTATACCTGTTAAGATGGCCATTATTTAAAAACACAAACAAAAATCAAGAGATGACAAGTGTTGGCAAGTATATGGAGTAAAGGTAGCTCTAAGGGACTATTGTTAGGAATGTAAACTGATACAGCCATCACAAAAAATGGTATGGAGTTGCCTCAATAAATTAAAAATAGAAATATTGTATGATCAAGCATCCCACTTCTGGGTATATATCCAAAGGAATGACAGCATGGTCTTGAAGAGAGATCTACACGCCCACGTTCTTTGCAGTATTATTCAAAATAGTCACAGATACAGAAAGTATCCATCAATAGATGAATAAAGAATATATATATATGCAATGGAGTATTACTCAGTCATGAGAAAGAAAGAAATCTTGCCATCTGCAACAACATGGATAAATGTGGAGGGCATTATGTAGAGTAAATAAATCAGGCAGATATAAATGTTGGAGAAGACTCTTGAGAGTCCCTTGGACTACAAGGAGATCCAACCAGTCCATAAAGGAGATCAATCCCGGGTGTTCACTGGAAGAACTGATGCTAAAGCTGAAACTCCAGTACTTTGGGCACCTCATGTGATGAGTTGACTCACTGGAAAAGACTCTGATGCTGGGAAAGATTGGGGGCGGGAGGAGAAGGGGACGACCGAGAATGAGATGCCTGGATGGCATCACCGACTCGATGGACATGAGTTTGAGTGAACTCCAGGAGCTGGTGATGGACAGGGAGGCCTGGCGTGCTGTGATTCATGGGGTCGCAAAGAGTCGGACATGACTGAGTGACTGAACTGAACTGAATGTATGATCTCACTTACATATGGACTCTAAAACAGACATTCATAGAAACAGAGAATAGAATCAGTGGTTGCCAAGGGCTGGGGTGAATGGGCAATGGGGAGGTAATGGTTGAAGGGTAGAAAGTTTCAGTTATACAAGATCAGTTCTGGGGATCTGCCATATAGCATAGTGCCTATGGCTAACAATGCTGTACTATATACACAAAGTGCTCATGGAGTAGACCTTATGTGAAGAGTTCTTACAAGAAGCAGCAACAACAATTATAAACAGGGCAGGAGGAAACTATGGGAGGTGATAGATACCTTGATGGTGGTAATTTCACAGGTATGTATTCATCCCCAAACTCATCTAGATGTATAATTTAAATATGGACAGCTTTTTATACATTAATTATACCTCAAAATGGTTAAAAAAAACCCCACAACTTTTAGTGAATAAATTAACTTCTAAATTTAGAATCCATGACTAATGAGGACATTATTTTCATTGGGTGGATGAAGAAATAGAGGTAGACAGAGTAAATAATTTGCTTAATTTTCTGGACCCAAATCCTATACATAAACTAATATGCCACAGCATTTTTCCTATGACTTTTGCAGTGTCCTAATGTATGGATGTGAGAGTTGGACTGTGAAGAAGGCTGATCGCCGAAGAATCGATGCTTTTGAACTGTGGTGTTGGAGAAGACTCTTGAGAGTCCCTTGTACTGAAAGGAGATCCAACCAGTCCATTCTAAAGGAGATCAATCCTGGATGTTCATTGGAGGGACTGATGCTGAAGCTGAAATTGCAATACTTTGGCCACCTCATGAGACGAGTTGACTCACTGGAAAAGAGTCTGATGCTGGGAAAGGTTGGGGGCGGGAGGAGAAGGGGACGACGGAGAATGAGATGGCTGGATGGCATCACCGACTCTGTGGACATGAGTTTGAGTGAACTCCGGGAGTTGGTGATGGACAGGGAGGCCTGGCGTGCTGTGATTCATGGGGTCGCGGAGAGTCGGACATGACTGAGCGACTGAACTGAACTGAACTGAACTGAATGGGTGACATCTTTTGTCTGGTCCTGTGAAAAGTGAAAATAAGTATTGGATATTGCCAGTTTGTGTACCATGGAACACTGATTTCTTCACTTCAAGATGCATTTGATGCCCTTCCTTCTCTACGTGACAGAAGAAACCTGTCTTCTGATGAATCTAAACTGCTAGTAAGTTCAGAGTTCATGTTGAAATGAATTAGAGCCACAGTCCCCAACCTTTTTGGCACCAGGGGCCAGTTTTGTGATAGACAATTTTTCCGTGGACCAGGGAGGTGGGGGATGGGGGCTGGAGAATGATTTCAGAATGATTCAAGCATGTTACATTTATTGTGCACTTTATTTCTGTTATTATTACATTGTGCTATATAATAAAACAATTATACAGCTCACCATAATGCAGAATCAATGGGAGCCCTGTGCTTGTTTTCCTGAGTTCAGGCAGTAATGTGAGTGATGGAGTGTGTCTGTTAATACAGATGAAGTGTCCCTTGCTCACCGCCTGCTGTGCGTCCCTGTACCTAACAGGCCACAGACCTCTACTGGTCCATGGCCTGGGGGTTGGGGACCCCTGAATTAGAGAGTTTGGAGTGACAACTTTGGTTTTTAAATCAGCTCCTCTCTATGCTGGCTGTGTAATCCAAATATTCTCACTATCCTCTGTAAAACAATCATTGTAATACTAATTCCATAGGATTAGCCTGGGGATTAAATGAGATAGTGCAAAAAATCTAGCTCATAGCAAGCACTTGAAAATTAGCATGTATTACTCTTCAGTATTGTTTTCCTGGAAGCTCCCAGAACCTATTGAACACAGGGACTTCTCATCACTTAGGATCTGCACATAGGTTCTTAAAAATCAAAAGCCAAACCTACTGTCCATAACTATAATAAAATAGTCACATTGCCCAGGAAAACTCTACAGCTTAGCTCTAGCTAGGCTCCTCTCTTTGACAAGGGTAATAAAGATGTGTGTTACATATATAGTAGCTCAAGGGTGGAGATTCCAATATTCCATCATCAAACACAGCTTGAAAACGAACCCAACCCTGCTGAGGATTAAAGCGAAGTATGCCATGAGAAGTTGTTTCTCAACTTCCACCTCTTTAAAAAGCACTTGTGTTTTGATTTTCAGTTCTAGTTCAGAAATCACTCCATCTGGTCTGGCCAATCAGGATGCACAAGAAGCACTGAATTTAGTTTATTTATATATATAATACCAGAGGATGTGTTAATGTAAAAATGAGACAAGGTTTGAAATAATGCAAGGGAAAAGATGGAAAGATTTCATGAACACTTCTCTAAGCCCAGAGGGTTTGAGGAAGATGGGAGACTCAAGCATCTTCAAAAGAAAAGCCGCGATAGCTTTTTTTTTTTTTTAACGTGGGCCATTTTTAAAGTCTTTATTGAATTTGTTGCAATATTACTTCTGTTTTAAGTTTTGGTTTATTTGGCCATAAGGCATTTGGGATCTTACATCCCCAACCAGGGATCAAACCCATAACCCCTTCATTAGGAGGTGAAGTCTTAACCACTGGACCACCTGGGAAGAACCCCAAATTAGCCTCTTAAGGTTATGCCTAAGAAAGGTTTACTTAGTGGCAGGCAAAGTTAAAAATAGGAACAATGATGCTGCTTTAAAGCATGAGCCAACCAGATAAGGAGAGATACCTACATTCTCTGCTTTACCCACGTCCCCTACATAATGCAAAGATTATGAGGCGTAAGACTAGGATTTGAACTGTCACTCCTTTATTTATTATGTGACCCAGGCAAGTTATTTGATCTCACTGAGCCCAAGGTTTTATCTACAAAAACGGTGGGAATAGTAGTTTCACTGCATTGTTTCAAAGATTAAAATAGAAAATACATGGTGATATTGAATGAAGTCAAATCAAGAGAAGGACAAATATTGTATGATACCACTTATGTGTGAATCTAAAACTAAAGGGTACAAATGAGCTTATCTGTGAAACAGAAACACAGTCACAGATGTTGAAAATAATCTTATGCTTATGGTGGGGTAGAGACGGGAGGGAGTGATAAACTGGGAGACGGGGACTGACATATACATCAGACTCAGAAACCTATGTCTAAGTGTTCAGATGTTCAGTTGTGTCCAACTCCTTGCGACCCCATGGACTGCAGCCTGCCAGACTCCTCTGTCCATGGGATTTTATAGGCAAGAATACTGAAGTGGGTACCATTCCCTTCTCCAGGGAATCTTTTGACCCAGGAGTTGAATCTGAGTCTCTTGTGTCTCCTGCATTGGCGCTTGGATTCTTTACCACTAGTTCCACTTGGGAAGCCCATACTACTACATATAAAATAGATAACTTCAAGAGGGAGGGAACATATGTACAACGTATGGCTGATTCATGTTGATGTGTGGCAGAAACCAACACAATATACTGTAAAGCAATTATCCTCCAATTTAAAATAAATTAATTAAAAAATAGGTAACTAATAATGACCTACTATATAGCACTGGGAACTCTACTCAGAATTCTGTAATGATCTATATGGGAAAAGAATCCAAAAAAGAGCAGATACATGCATTTATAAAAAGCTGACTCACTTTGCTGCACAGCAGAAACTAATAAAACACTGTAAATCAACTATATTTCAATTTTAAAACCTTTTTAAAGAAAATACATGTGAAATTTCCTACAAAAGAGGTCTTAATAAATCTTAATTTTGCTCTTTCTAAAATGAAATTATTGACTATCAATATATACTTGAGATGAATCTTTCTCATCAAAGCTTTTCAATCATTTATTCAACTTTTACTGACCATCTTCATGTGGTAGTTATTGTGCTAAATTTTCTAAGTTGAAAATCCTTGATCCTTGTGTGTCGAGGAGGGTGGTTATAAGGAGGGGTGTTGGTGAAGAGAAAACATTATACTACCCATGGATACCTTCTCAGAGATTTATATATCTTGTACGTTTCTATGTCCTAAATTTACTACATTAGCAAAGACTCCACTCTTACAATCATCTCAAAAGAAAATCAAATATTATTTTTCCCATAAACCTTTACTTCATCATCCCAAGTGGAAGTGATCTCCTTAGACTCCAACACTAACTTTAAAGAGAGAAAATCTACATTTTTCTTACAAAACTTCTCCCTTATTCATCTAACAAGAAATAATGTATTAGTTTTTTCATTTGATAAAATTTTCACAGACTCCTACTCTTAAGTGAAGCATGAGTCAGACACCAGGAAGAAACAGCACACCTAAGATTGCTTCCTGCCTTCCAGAAGTTACCACTGAGTAGGAAAATTAAGATATAAAGATAAATAAATATTTGAATTCCAAGGCAGCAGTAAATAAGGCCATGAAACTATGAAAAGATAAAAAAGATCCCCTTTCAGTGGGATCCAAGATGGATTCTTGGAATAAGAAATTTAAAGAATGGATGATATTTCAATAAATGGAACAACATAAGAGAAAAGCATAAGATTGATTTTTTTTGGTCTCAACAGACACTTATTGAGTACGGCCTTGTGGTGCTCATTATCTATTCGGGCTCAGATCTTATCTCTGCATCTCCTTGACACCACAGGGCCTGTGCATGACTCTTCTCTGCTACCTTCCCATAACACACAGGGTCATATTAAGTCCCCTTAATATGGGGGGTTCAGGATGGGGGACACATGTATCAATTCAGTTCAGTCACTCAGTCGTGTCCAACTCTTTGCGACCCCATGAATCACAGCAGGCCAGGCCTCCCTGTCCATCACCAACTCCCGGAGTACACTCAAACTCATGTCCATCAAGTCGGTGATGCCATCCAGCCATTTCATTCTCTGTCGTCCCCATCTCCTCCCACCCCCAACCCCTCCTAGCATCAGACTCTTTTCCAGTGAGTCAACTTGTCACATGAGGTGGCCAAAGTATTGGAGTTTCAACTTTAGCATCAGTCCTTCCAATGAACACCCAGGACTTATCTCCTTTAGAATGGACTGGTTGGATCTCCTTTCAGTACAAGGGACTCTCAAGAGTCTTCTCCAGCACCACAGTTCAAAAGCATCAATTCATCGGCGATCAGCTTTCTTCACAGTCCAACTCTCACATCCATACATGACCATTGGAAAAACCATAGCCTTGACTAGATGGACCTTGGTTGGCAAAGTAATGTCTCTGCTTTTTAATATGCTATCTAGGTTGGTCATAACTTTCCTTCCAAGAAGTAAGCGTCTTTTAATTTCATGGCTGCAATCAGCATCTGCAGTGATTTTGGAGCCCCCCAAAAAATAAAGTCTGACACTGTTTCCACTGTTTCCCCATGAAGTGATGGGACCAGATGCCATGATCTTTGTTTTCTGAATGTTGAGCTTCAAGCCAACTTTTTCACTCTCCTCTTTCACTTCCATCAAGAGGCTTTTTAGTTCCTCTTCCCTTTCTGCCATAAGGGTAGTGTCATCTGCATATCTGAGCAGACTGCATTATTCACTGCCACATCACTGCCATTGTATCCTTGCTTCTGGACATCTTGGGTTTGAAATAAAGATACTGTACTATTGTACTCTATTCATAGTGCTGTACAGTTAAGTCCACAGAGCGTAACCACTTGTAGAAGGTGCATGCCAGACACATGAAAGTGTGCATCTTAAAGGTTCGTACGTAGGGAACTTACTATACATGTATTGAGAGGCTACATTTTAAGCCCAGATTAGACAAGCCTGATTTAAAGAATACTTGAAGGTGGGAATTGATTGTATTTTCCAAGATCCAGGGAAGGAAACTCTCCAACACCCTGTAAGTCAGAGTACCTACACCAGGGGTCATACAGTTACCCTCAAATCCTAAAGGACTCAGTCACCAGTCATGTCTGTGTGCCAACAGTGAAACACATTCCAAGGAGAGATGTCATCTTCAACATTTCCTGTGGTCTCTTCTTTCACTTCAGTTCAACAAGGTGCTTCTAAAGGATGTCATCCATCCTTGGCCAGGAGATGGAGTCCTGGGCTTTGACACAGGCAGTGCCACTTATATTCCTTGTTAGAATTTATTCAGAGAGTCAGATTCAATCGCTGTTTCTAGGTTAATGTCATTTCTAAGGCAATATCAAGTCACGAAGTTACTACAGCACTGAATTAGCATATGTTGTTGTAATGGTTTTGGCATGGATGCAGTTTTTAATGTAGTTAGAAAAGGTTATTACTATGGTTTTTGGAAGGGAAAAATAAACAATTGGGGAAAGTGGTCTGATATCATTAAGAAAATATATATATATATACATATGCTCCAAACTCCCAACAGGTATCTCAACACAGAAAATATGGCTCTGAATTTCAGTGTATTTTGAACAAGGGCCCCGGCTCTGTGTGTATCTGCAGCCTTAACCTCACATCATCCAATCCACATATGATGTGTTAAGAGAACTAGAAAATCCTTTCCATGTCTTCTTGGGATGCTCTAGGATTGTTTCTGTTTTATTATTTTCACACTTTCACATTGCTTTTTGGTGCCTCTTGGAGAGGCTAGAGGTGAGAACTGACTCCAAAGCTTCGGGAAAATCTTTCATTATAGCATACACACACGCCAACTCCTATTTCAAAAGCACGTTCTGGTTTTGAGAAAAGCTAATGATCTCACTGAATAAATGCAGACCAAGTTTGTAGCAAAGTCAAAGTAGGTCCATAGGCAGATTGCATAGGAAAAACTCACAGGCCAGAGTCAAGGTCAACATGACATGTGGGCCCATTAATATATCATCATAACTCATGACTTGACTGTGTTGCAAAGATGTTGGTACACATGGGTCAGAGGTTTTGAATCTTTTCCACTGAAATCCTAAGTAAATAACAGAAAGAAATGGCGACCCACTCCAGTGTTCTTGCCTGGAGAATCCCAGGGACGGGGGAACCTGGTGGGCTTCCATCTATGGGGTTGCACAGAGTCGGACACGACTGAAGCGACTTAGCAGCAACAGCAGCCTTCTTTCAGAGTACTAGAATTTATAATGTGTTTCCCTTATCTATTAAAACAACCACTATCTGTGGGAGTTAGAAGAAAATTCAATCTCCCCAGTATAGTTCTTGCTTTCTCAAGGTCTCATGGCTAGTTGGTGCTAGAGCAGCTATCAGAATTCATACTCTCTAATTTAAAGTCCCTAAACTCCTAGGTAATACTTGCCACCCTATAATGACAGATGCATAATGTCTTATTTGCATAGAACTATATCCTTTCTATGTGGTTAGAAGAATGGTCCCAAAGATGCCAAAGTCTCAGTCCTTGGAGACTTCTCCGGTGGTCCAGCGGCTAAGATGCTGTACTCCCAATGCAGAGGGCCTGATTTTGATCCCTGGTCAGGGAACTAAATCTCACATGCCTCAACTAAAGATCCAAAATGCTGCAACTAAGACCCAATGCAGCCAAACCCACTCACCAAGAGCCCATGCTCTGCAACGAGAAGCCACCACAATGAGAAGTCCACACACTGTAACTAGAGAGTACCCCTCCCTCACCACAACTAGAGAAAGTCCATACACAGCAATGAAGACCTAGCACAGCCAAAAATAAGTAAACAATAAAATAATTTTTTTTTAAAGTTTCGGTCCCTGGAACCTGCAAATATGATATGTTGCATGGCAAGGGCAAATTAACGTTGAAGATGCAATTAAAGTTGCTAACCAACTGAAGCCTTGTACTGGGAACCTATTCTGGATGATCTGGGTGAGCCCCATGTAATCATAAGTGTCCTTCAAAGTGAAAATGAAAATGTTAGTCATTCAGTCATGTCTGACTCTTTGTGACCCCATGGACTGTAGTCTGCCAGGCTCCTCTGTCCTGGAATACTCCAGGCAAGAATACTGTAATGGGTAGCCAACCCAGGTCTCCCGCATTGCAGGCAGATTCTTTACTGTCTGAGCCACCAAGCAGGAGGCAGAAGAGTCAGAGTGATGCTGTGTGGAAAAAGTCAGTGAGCTATCACTGGTCTTGAAGGTGGAAGGGGGCCATGAACCAAGCATTGCAACAGACTCTAGGATCAGGAAAAACAGTTCTTCCCTAGAATCCCTGAAGGAAGCAGCTTTGCTGGCATGTTTGTTTCATTTTCTATTTTTAAAAAACATTTATTTATTTGGCTGCACCATGTCTTAGTTTTGACATGCAGGATCTAGTCCCATGAAAAGGGATGCAACCCAGACTCCCTGCATTGGGAGTGTGGACTCTTAGCATCTGGACCACCGAGCAAGTCCCTGACATTAATTTCAGCCCAGTGAGACCAACTTACAATTTTTGACTTTTAGAACTAAAAGATGATAATTTGCTATTCAAAGGCACTTAAGTTTGCAATAGTTTGCTACAGCAGCAACAGAAAACTAATACACTGTCCAAGACTGTATTCAGTTCAATTTCCTCTTTGGTATATAGGAAGGCATATGCTTTTTCCTGTAGGCACAGAGGAGGGGAAAAAATCCCAATTATTCCCACCAGCAAATCCCTTATAGAACTCAACAAAATCAATCCTTAGGATACAAGACCATTTTAGCTCCATCTGAGTCACTCAGTCTCTCTGAAACTACCTGGAGCAAGAGAGCATCCAGACAAAAGGTACAAACCATCCTGCATCAGTCAGGAACCTAGCAGGGAATAGATGGCTCACTGGAAAAGGGCAGTTGAAGAGAGCTAATGAAAGTGACTACTTGCAAAAGGTTATTGTTAAGAGTAACAAAGAAGGACTGATGAAGCACCCCAGGACGAGTAACAGAGGGAAATTGCGCTCTGGACTAAAGAGGGAAGGTGTGGGAGCAGATACTGGAACTCAGTGAGAGCTGACGCTGTAGAGAGGACTGTCCAGCAGGAGCTGTGGTCTTTGATGTGTTCAGTCACAGTCATGTCAGACTCTCTGCGAACCCATGGACTGCAGCATGCCAACTTCCCTGTCCTTCACTATCACCCCCAGCATGCTCAAACTCATGTCTACTGAGTTAGTGATGCCTTCAACCAACTCATCTTCTGTCTCTGATGGAGAAATATTGATAGGACCCAGGCAGACCTCGGTCCACACTGAGAAGGAGCCGGGGAAATAAATGCCTTGACCTTTTTATCTTCCTACCGGATTTTCTGCCAGTGTCTCCCATAGGCTAAAACCTAAAAGAAGTCAGATGGTAAGTGAGGGGTGTTTATGTAATCTACAAAGGTTACAGCCTCCCAGGGCATAGACCAGGAGGAGAAGGGAGAGGCATGAATCTAGAGAAAATATATACCAACTTTCTAACTCAAAAGAGCCTTCTCCCCTTCTTCAAGAGTGAAAAGTGAAAGTGAGAATGTTAGTCACTCAGTTGTGTCTGACTCTGTGTGACCCCATAGCCTGCCAAGCTCTTCTGTCCATGGGATTCTCCAGGCAAAAAATACTGGAGTGGGCTTCCATTCCCTTCTCCAGGGGATCTTCCTTACCCAAGGATCAAACCAGGGTCTCCTGCATTGCAGGCAGATTCTTTACCATTTGAGTCACCAGGAAAGCCTCCAAGAGTATTAGACGTCAAATTAGAAGTCAAATAGGCTTTATCTTCTACAAATAATGGGTGATGATAAAATGAAAAAATACTACAGGAGAATTTAGATAAAGCTTTTTTCACAGTTATACCCATAAAATGGTTTCAGAAAAAGTAGAAAATAACGAAACCTCCTTACATTAAATATATATATATATGTATATACATATATATGTTGGTACATTTGAGATTGACTTCATGAGGATAATTAATGTACGCTCCTCTCAAAAATTATTGGTTAGAATGGCAGGCAAGAATAAGGTACTGGCTGGCTGCTCCATTGGTCCCAACATGGCATTTCTTATGGTGCTATGATTTATGGGTGTTTTGCTGAAAGTTTTCACTTATGTCTCAGGCTCAAAGGAATTGTTAACAAAATAAGCCAATTGTTCTATACAAATAATAACAATATTTATTAAAGAATTATCTAGCAAAAAAAAATAAATTAAAAAAAAAAAGAATTATCTAGCTTATTTTCAACATTAGTTCAGTTCCTCAGTCGTGTCCAACTCTTTGCGACCCCATGAATCACAGCACGCCACGCCTCCCTGTCCATCACCAACTCCCAGAGTTCACTCAAACTCATGTCCATCGAGTCGGTGATGCCATCCAGCCATCTCATTCTCTGTCATCCCCTTCTTTCTCCGCCTGCCCCCAATCCCTCCCAGCATCAGAGTCTTTTCCAATGAGTCAACTCTTCACATGAGGTGGCCAAAGTATTGGAGTTTCAGCTTTAGCATCAGTCCTTCCAATGAACACCCAGGACTGATCTCCTTTAGAATGGACTGGTTGGATCTCCTTGCAGTCCAAGGGACTCTCAAGAGTCTTCTCCAGCACCACAGTTCAAAAGCATCAATTCTTCAGTGCTCAGCTTTCTTCACAGTCCAACTCTCATATCCATACATGACCACTGGAAAAACCATAGCCTTGACTAGACAGACCTTGGTTGCCAAAGTAATGTCTCTGCTTTTTAATATGCTATCTAGCTCAGTCATAACTTTCCTTTCAAGGAGTAAGCATCTGTTAATTTCATGACTGCAATCAGCATCTGCAGTGATTTTGGAGCCCAAAAAACCGAAGTCTGACACTGTTTCCACTGTTTTTCCATCTATTTCCCATGAAGTGATGGGACCAGATGCCATGATCTTTGTTTTCTGAATGTTGAGCTTCAAGCCAACCTTTTCACTCTCCTCTTTCACTTTCATCAAGAGGCTTTTGAGTTCCTCTTCACTTTCTGCCATAAGGGTAGTGTCATCTGCATATCTGAGATTATTGATATTTCTCCCAGTAATCTTGATTCCAGCTTGTGCTTCTTCCAGCCCAGCATTCCTCATGATGTACTCTGCATATAAGTTAAATAAGCAGGGTGACAATATACAGCCTTGACGTACTCCTTTTCCTATTTGGAACCAGTCTGTTGTTCCATGTACAGTTCTGACTGTTGCTTCCTGACCTGCATACAGGTTTCTCAAGAGGCAGGTCAGGTGGTCTGGGATGCCCATCTCTTTCAGAATGTTCCACAGTTTATTGTGATCCACATAGTCAAAGGCTTTGGCATAGTCAATGAAGCAGAAATAGATGTTTTTCTGGAACTCTCTTGCTTTCTCCATGATCCAGCGGATGTTGGCAATTTGATCTCTGGTGCCTCTGCCTTTTCTAAAACCTGCTTGAACATCTGGGAGTTCACAGTTCACATATTGCTGAAGCCTGGCTTGGAGAATTTTGAGCATCACTTTACTAGCATGTGAGATGAGTGCAACTGTGCGGTAGTTTGAGCATTCTTTGGCATTGCCTTTCTTTGGGATTGGAATGAAGACTGACCTTTTCCAGTCCTGTGGCCACTGCTGAGTTTTCCAAATTTGCTGGCATATTGAGTGCAGCACTTTCACAGCATCATCTTTCAAGATTTGAAATAGCTCAACTGGAATTCCATCACCACCACTAGCTTTGTTCATAGTGATGCTTTCTAAGGCCCACTTGACTTCACATTCCAAGATGTCTGGCTCTAGGTCAGTGATCACGTTATCATGACTATCTTGGTCATGAAGATCTTTTTTGTACAGTTCTTCTGTGTATTCTTGCCACCTCTTCTTAATATCTTCTGCTTCTGTTAGGTCCATACCATTTCTGTCCTTTATTGAGCCCATCTTTGCATGAAATGTTCCCTTGGAATCTCTAATTTTCTTGAAGAGATCTCTTGTTTTTCCTTTTCTGTTGTTTTCCTCTATTTCTTTGCATTGATCACTGAGGAAGGCTTTCTTATCTCTCCTTGCTATTCTTTGGAACTCCGCATTCAGATGCTTATATCTTTCCTTTTCTCCTTTGCTTTTCGCTAGTCAATGAAGCAGAAATAGATGTTTTTCTGGAACTCTCTTGCTTTTTCCATGATCCAGCAGATGTTGGCAGAAAACCCATCACCAAATTGGGTTTTGACCAACATCCAGACTCAAATAGCTCTGGGAAGTCCTGTGTAACAGCTCATCTGGAGTCCCAAATGGGAAAAGGTCCCAGGCAGCACAACCCTGGATGAGATTTTAAAACACTGCAGTTTGGGATTCCTGCTTATAAACCCAGGATGCAAACTGGTATCATCAATCTGTGACCAAATTGCAAGCTGGTTTGATGTTAATGCTGTTTGTTTTGTCTTGTAAAACTTGCAATGTTGTTAAGCCTGGGGTTTGGTTGGCCCCAACAGTTCAATAATCTCAAAATTCTTCCGCCAAGTCTTGCACTCACAGCAGGCACTCACTCACAGTCAGGGCAGTGTCCAGGCAGCTTAGAAGCAAGGTCAGAGGCCTAAACAAGACCATTTATTTATTTTCCCTAACAATGGGATTGATCACTTAGGAAGGCTCAACATTCAAAAAACTAAGATCATGGCATCTGGTCCCATCACTTCATGGCAAATAGATGGGGAAACAATGGAAACAGTGACAGGTTTTATTTTCTTGGGTTCCAAAATCACTGCAGATGGTGACTGCAGCCATGAAATTAAAAGACGCTTGCTCCTTGGAAGAAAAACCATGACCAACCTAGAGAGCATATTAAAAAGCAGAGACATTACTTTGCTGACAAAGGTCTGTTTAGTCAAAGCTATGGTTTTTCTAGTAGTCATGTATGAATGTAAGAAGTGGATGTTAAAGAAAACTGAGCACTGAAGAATTGATGCTTTTGAACTGTGGTGTTGGAGAAGACTCTTGAGAGTCCCTTGGACTGCAAGGAGATCCAACCAGTCCATCCTAAAGGAAATCAGTCCTGAATATTCATTGGAAGGACTGATGCTGAAGCTGAAACTCCAATACTTTGGCCACCCAATGTGAATAAATGACTTACTGGAAAAGACCCAATACTGGGAAAGATTGAAGGCAGGAGAAGAAGGGGATGACAGAGGATGAGATGGTTGGATGGCATCACCAACTCGATAGACATGAGTTTGAGTAAGCTCTGGGATGGACAGGGAAGCCTGGTGTGCTGCAGTCCATGGGGTCGAAAAGAGTAAGCTCTGGTGATGGACAGGGAAGCCTGGTGTGCTGCAGTCCATGGGGTCGAAAAGAGTCAGACATGACTGAGTGGCTGAACAGAACCCTGGGTCCAATATAGTAGACTACACCAGAGTAGAGGGAGGCATATACTAAACTTGAATAATCTCAGATGTCTACCCTCTTTGAATACCTTGGAATCTTTAGCATTAATGACCTGTACAAAGAGAAGCTCAAGAGGCGAGAATGTGAAATCACGGTATGTAACACCATCATGCTAACACATGAACCCCAGAACGCAGTCCTTTCCTATTCAACTTCTGGATGGAGGCAGAAAGTTCTGCTGTCTTCAGTGTCCCCAACCATCCCCTTCTAAGTGTTCAGTTCAGTTCAGTTGCTCAGTTGTGTCTGACTCTCTGCGACCCCATGAATCACAGCACACCAGGCCTCCCTGTCCATCACCAACTCCCGGAGTTCACTCAAACTCATGTCCACAGAGTCGGTGATGCCATCCAGCCATCTCATTCTCTGTCGTCCCCTTCTCCTCCCGCCCCCAACCTTTCCCAGCATCAGAGTTTTTTCCAGTGAGTCAACTCGTCGCATGAGGTGGCCAAAGTTTAATGCTGCTTCTCTTTGGTGTCTATTAACATTTTGTTAATAGACACCAAAGAGAAGCAGCATTAATATTAAATGAGCCCTGAAGTCTTGGAAGCCTTTAGCAATCCATTGGCCATGGCCATGAGTGAAGCCAGGTTGTGTAATATGTGAAAAGCCCTCTAGGGATGGCAGCCAGTGAAAAAGGGTCATGGGTATAGAGCCTGTGCAAATTACCCTTCAGTTTTCTAGCATCACGTATGTCCTTAGGGTTGAGATGATAGAGCATCAGGTACATTTACGTATGGGCTTCCCCATGGCTCAGTGGTAAAGAACACACCTGCCAACGCAGGAGACACGAGAGACACAGATTTGATTCCTGGGTTGAGAAGGTCCTCTGGAGGAGGAAATGACAACTCACTCCAGTATTCTTGCCTGGGAAATCCTATGGACAGAGGAGCCTGAAGGGCTACAGAGGTGGGGTCACAGAGTCAGATACAACTTCATAACTAAACAACATTTACACATAGTAACAAAAAACTCAGTTGTGGTGAAAACTGTATAAGGGTCATTGAGGACAGAATTTGACTTTGTATCAAATGCCTGCAAAAAACCAAGTTTACCCAAATTCAATATCCTGTCATTAGTTTCCAAACTGGCTGTATTATTTCCATGCTATATTTCCATGTAGGGACACTGACAGGATTGTCATTTAAATGCTACTTCTAACATTACTAAATTTTCTTTACACTTTGAGAACCCACAAGATATTAAATAATATCCAATACTTTGTAGAATGCCTCCATTTCCCACTGCCAAAATATTTGGAGAAGGTACTCACTATCTAAATATACAATGGAGTAAATGAGCCAGAAAAGAATGTTTTGTAATTAACACATAAGGTAATATTAACATTAATATGTTCTGAAGGCGTCTGGACCTCCGCTTTCTCCCACACACATTGGCATCATTTCAGATATAAAAACTTTTGACATTTAATCTACTTAGCAGAAGTCTTAATTTTGCTGCTAAAATCTTGGTAGTCATTAGTGCTTTTCATTTATATTTATAGTTTTCTTCCTCCTGGGTACATAGCAGGCTATGTGCTCCCTTGAAGTTAGATAAAAACATCTTAGTTGGACTTCCCTGGTGGAACAGTGGATGGGAATCCACCTGCATTGGCAGGGGACATGGGTTTGATCCCTGATCCAGGAAGATTCCACATACCCCAGAGCAACTAAGCCTGTGAGCCATAATTACCAAGCCCACAAGCTGCAACTACTGAGCCCATGTGCTGCAACTACTGAAGCCTGTGTGCCTAGAACCTGTGCTCCAAAAGAGAAGCCATGGCAATAAGAAGTCCAAGTATCTCAACAAAGAGTAGCCTCTGCTCATGGCAGCTAGACAAAGCCAGTGCACAGCAACAAAGACCCAGTGTAACCAAAAGGAAATAATTAATTTTTAAAAAAACATCTGACTTACTTTAGCCAATGAAGAGTGAGCAGAACAAATGTGTAGAGAGTTGAGTTTGGGAAGAAACCTATAAAATATATGCATCATCTGCTTTATTCCCATCCCCCACCACAGGTCCCAGTGATGCTCCAGTGGGTGGATTCTCCCCCCATCTGGGTCTCAGAATGAGGACAATGTGCAGCAGGGCCCTCTGCTGACCTGCGATGAACACACAGAATGAGTGCAATTGCCCTATCTGCACCCAGCCTTCTCTCTCAGCTCTTCCTGGAAAATGACTAACCCCTTAGAATCACCCTGCTTATTTAACTTATATGCAGAGTACATCATGAGGAACGCTGGGCTGGAAGCACAAGCTGAAATCATGATTGCTGGGAGAAATATCAATAACCTCAGATATGCAGATGACACCACCCTTATGGCAGAAAGGGAAGAGGAACTCAAAAGCCTCTTGATGAAAGTGAAAGAGGAGAGTGAAAAGGTTGGCTTCAAGCTCAACATTCAGAAAACAAAGATCATGGCATCTGGTCCCATCACTTCATGGGAAAGAGATGGGGAAACAGTGGAAACAGTGTCAGACTTTATTTTTGGGGGCTCCAAAATCACTGCAGATGCTGATTGCAGCCATGAAATTAAAAGACGCTTACTCCTTGGAAGGAAAGTTATGACTGAGCTAGATAGCATATTAAAAAGCAGAGACATTATTTTGCCAACAAAGGTCCGTCTAGTCAAGGCTATGGTTTTTCCAGTGGTCATGTATGGATGTGAGAGTTGGACTGTGAAGAAAGCTGATCGCCGAAGAATTGATGCTTTTGAACTGTGGTGTTGGAGAAGACTCTTGAGAGTCCCTTGGACTGCAAGGTGATCCAACTAGTCCATTCTAGAGGAGATCAGTCCTGGGTGTTCATTGGAAGGACTGATGCTAAAGCTGAAACTCTAATACTTTGGCCACCTCATGCAACGAGTTGACTCACTGGAAAAGACTCTGATGATGGGAGGGATTGGGGGTGGGAGGAGATGGGGACGACAGAGAATGAAATGGCTGGATGGCATCACCATCTCTATGGACATGAGTTTGAATGAACTCCGGGAGTTGGTGATGGACAGGGAGACCTGGCGTGCTGTGATTCATGGGGTCGCAAAGAGTCGGACACGACTGAGCGACTGAACTGAACTGAACTTAGAATCACACCACAAAAAAAAAAAAAATGACCACACGGCCCAAAGATCTAAGCAGCCTCTCATAGCCCACACTGGCAACTTAAGATAATTGTGATGACTGAGCTTATGACCACAGCACAGCAAAGAGTCGGACATGACTGAGTGACTGAACTGAACTGAACCTCAAATATATATATAAAAAAAAATGATGCTCCAAAATCACTGTAGATGGTGACTGCAGCCATGAAATTAAAAGACAGTTGCTCCTTGGAAGAAAAGCTATAACCAACCTTACTTCAGTTCAGTAGCTTAGTTGTGTCCAACTCTTTGTGTTCCCTGGACTGCACCACGCCAGGCTTCCCTGTCCATCACCAACTCCCGGAGCTTACTCAAACACATGTCCATTGAGTGGGTGATGTGATCCAACCATTTCATACTCTATCATTCCCTTCTCCTCCCTCCTTCAATCTTTCCCAGCATCAGAGTCTTTTCAAATGAGTCAGTTCTTTATATCATGTGGCCAAAGTATTGGAATTTGAGCTTCAGCATCAGTCCTTCCAGTGAATATTCAGGACTGATTTCTTTTAGGATGAACTGGTTATATTTCCTTGCTGTCCAAGGGACTCTCAAGAGTCTTCTCCAACACCATGGTTCAAAAGCATCAATTCTTCAGTGCTCAGCTTTCTTTATAGTCCAACTCTCATATACATAGATGTCTAATGGAAAAACCATAGCTTTGACTAGACAGATCTTTGTTGGCAAAGTTATGTCTATGCTTTTTAGTATGCTGTCTAGGTCAGTCATAACTTTTCTTTCAAGGAGCAGGCATCTTTTAATTTCATGACTAGAGTCACCATCTGCAGTGATTTTAGAGTCCCAAAAGATAAAGTCTCTCACTGTTTCCATTTTTTCCCCATTTATCTGCCATGAAGTGATGGGACCAGATGCCATGATCTTAATTTTCTTAAAGTTGAGTTTTAAGCCAACTTTTTCACTCACTTCTTTCACTTTCATCAAGAGGCTCTAGCATATTAAAAAGCAGAGACATAACTTTGCCAATAAAGGTCCATCTAGTCAAAGCTATGGTTTTTCCAGTGGTCATGTATGAATGTGAGAGGTGGACTATAAAGAAAGCTGAGCGCCGAAAAATCGATGCTTTTGAACTGTGGTGTTGGAGAAGACTCTTGAGAGTCCCTTGGACTGCAAGGAGATCCAACCAGTCAGTCCTAAAGGAAATGAGTCCTGAATATTCATTGGAAGGACTGATGCTAAAGCTGAAACTCCAATACTTTGGCCACCTGATGCGAAGAACTGACTCACTGGAAAACACCCTGATGCTGCGAAAGATGGAAGGCAAGAGGAGAAGGGGACACAGAGGATGAGATGGTTGGATGGCATCACCAACTCAAAAGACATGAGTTTGAGCAAGCTCCTGGAGTTGGTGATGGACAGGGAAGCCTGGCATGTTGCAGTCCACGCAGTCACAAAGAGTTGGACACCACTGAGCTACTGAACTGAACTGAACCTCAAATAGCTAGTTCAGGATATGGAGTAACCATCAGTTTCTTTTTTTTTCTATTCTGATTCCTTCTGATAACAATGTACCAAAAGAACTGATGACATCAAATTACAGAGCACAGGGCAAATTTAGCTCACAGTCTGTTTTTGTAAATAAAGTTTTATTGAGACACTACAACATTCTTTTATGAATAGTCTACGGGTTCTTTCATGCTACAAATGCAGAGTTGAGTAGCTGCAGTTGATACCTGTACAGCCCTCAAAGTCTAAAATATTTACTAAAATATTCAGCAAAGTTGGCTGACCTTGGACAAGATTCATTCATAACCCAAACCATTCAATGTCTCATATCAATCTAGCCATGAACTAACTTTCCCAGAACAGGTCGATACTGTTTTGTGTACTTAGTTGTAGGGCATTTTTCCCCTGAACAATGCTAATTAGAAACTTGAGGTCAAATGATCACTGCCTGGGTGACATCACCTAAAATTTTATAGTGAACTATGAAACATACTAAAGAACCATTTAAAAGGTTGCACTGTACAAATATATGATACTGCTTATTTGTGGAATCTAAAAAAAATGATACAAATGAACTTATTTACAAGACAGAAATAGACTCACAGCCTTAGAGAATAAATTATCAATACCAAAGGAGAAAGGTGAGAGGGAGGGATAAATTGGGAGTTTTGGATTAACATATACTCACTCCTACATTAAAAATGATAACTACCAAGGACCAGGATTGCACAGCAAGCTCTACTCAATACTCTGTAACAACCTAAATGGGAAAAGAATTTGAAAAAGAAGAGATATATGTATATGTATAACGGAATCACTTAGCTGTACACCTGCAACTAACATAACATTTTTGATCACCTATTTGTTGTTGCTATTTAGTTGCTCAGTCATGTCCAACTCTTTGTGACCCCATGGACTGCAGCATGTCAGGCTTCCTTGTCCCTCACTATCTCCTGGAGTTTGCCCAGACTCATGTTCATTGAGTCAATGATGCCATCCAGCCATCTCATCCTGTAACCCACTTCTCCTCCTGCCCTCAATCTTTCCCAGCATCAGGGTCTTTTTCAATGAGTCAGCTCTTCTCATCAAATGGTCGAGGTATTGGAGCTTTGGCCTCAGTCCTTCCAATGACTATTAAGGGCTGATTTCCTTTAGGACTTACTATATGCTTTTGAACCATGGTGTTGGAGAAGACTCTTGAGAGTCCCTTGTACTGAAAGGAGATCTAACCAGTCCATTCTAAAGGAGATCAATCCTGGGTGTTCATTGCTGAAACTGAAATACTTTGGCTACCTCATGCGACGAGTTGACTCACTGGAAAAGACTCTGATGTTGGGAAAGGTTGGGGGTGGGAGGAGAAGGGGACGACAGAATGAGATGGCTGGATGGCATCACCGACTCTGTGGACATGAGTTTGAGTGAACTCCGGGAGTTGGTGATGGACAGGGAGGCCTGGCGTGCTGTGATTCATGGGGTTGTGGAGAGTCAGACACGACTGAGCGACTGAACTGAACTGATATACTTCAATATAAAATAAAAATTAAAAAATAAAATAAAAGGTTGCTCTAGTCTACTTCTTGAATGCCCTAAATGAGCACTTGTATATTCATTTAATAACTCATTCCACAAACATTTGTTTAAATGCCAGCTACATGCCAATGAATTGTGCTGAGCACCGAGGGTGTAAAGATAAGAAAGGTAAGGTATTGTACTCTAGAAGCTTGTAGGCTAGCAGAAGAGTTGGGATATGTGTAAAAAAAAATTATAATTAAATGAGGTAACAGCTAATAAATATATAAGCATACACACATATGCAAACCATAGCAAGAAGATGAGGAGAGATGCTATATGAGGAGGATATATCCGATTCCCTGACATAAACGCCCCCTTGGTAAGAAACTCTATGTATGGGAATGTGGAAGCAAAACTAGCTAGAACATCAACAAGGTATAAGCAGACTTCAGGAGAAGTGGAGTATGCCTGTTCCCTGCTCTTGTCTGAGATTCCAGATGGGACCCTGGTCTGGATCCTGCTTGATTTCCAGCTTTCACTTCTGCAGAATACCTTGGCACCCATTTCTCTTGACCTTGGAGTTTGCTGCTCAAGAACACCATAACTCATTTTCATCAAACTGAGTTGGTTCTTGTTTCCTAGATCTGGACTTTCCCAGAACAGTGCCGGCTCTTCCATTTGGCTCAGAAACCCTCACCCAAGCTTTCAACCTTCTTATCCTAACCCTGATGTGCTCATCCTCTTACTTACTTCTGACTCAACTGAGCCAATGAATTTTGTCCTGCTTCCATGACCCCAATTCCAATTTGATTCTGTTGAGTGGAATGTTACAGAAAAGAATTTTTCCAAGGAGCCAACACAGACAGTTATTCTAGTTGCATGAAACAGAGTGCTTAAAATTGGAGAGATCTGAAAAAGTAAACTGTCTTTAGCAATCCAGATTTGATGATTATTATATAGACTACAGAGCAGAGAGTGGTGAAGAGTAAACTAAAGAATAGAAAAGGGCCAGATTGTAGGGGGCCTTGCAAATCAGGCAAAGGAACATATATTTTATTCTGTGGTTAGTGGAAAACCAATGTTAGGTTTCAAACAGGGAGGCATGTGATTGTATCTGCATCCTAAAATATTCTCTGGAGGCAATATGGTCATGGTCGGAGGAGTGGAAAGGATTAAGGAGGAAGAAGGCAGTTACCTGCCAGGTAAGAAACAAGAGACTAGACTTAAGTAAGAACAGAACAGATTTGATGTATATTTAGGAGATATTCTAAAATTGATGTCACCTTGGATAGTGGAGAGGTGAAAGAAGCAGTCCAGAATAGCACTTCTCAATGTGTCTTATTTATTTTCAGGCTGCATCGTGTGTCTTTGTGGGAATCTTAGTTCTCTGACCAGGGATTGAACCCAGGCCCCCTTCAGTGGGAAGCAGAGTTTTAACCAGGGAAGTCCCCTCAATGTGTTTTGGTGAAGTCTAAGTTATAGATTTCCAATCCATTGTGGACCATTTCTTTTGTAAGGTAAAATGATCATGTGCTTGGATGTTCAAGAAATGTTCACTTACTATAAAAATCTTAATGCTTACTTTCAATTTCTGTACTTTTCAATTTTCAGTTCCTGTATTTTCAGTAACCTTGTTGTGATGGTTATCTGTGGTCTAACTCATCTGCAGACCACACTTTTGAGTACCACTGTTCTAGAAGGAATCAGAGCTTCTGACTTGGATCACTAGATGGATGGAGATGACTTTAGCCAAGGTAAGGAACAAAGAAGTGTACTGAGAGGTTGAGGATGAGTTCCATTTTGGACACGTTATTCTTAAATGTCCCAGGGGAACACAGATGGAGAAATCCATGAGGCTGCTGGCAGTTCAGCTTGTGTGCATTTCCTTTGTAGAGAATGTCTCACATAGGGAGGTATTTAGTAAGGTTTTTAAAAGCAAAAATGGGAGCAAACCTGTTCAATTATCTGCAAGGTAAGTACACTGGGCCTACTGGAGCAAGCAATGACAGGATATTAGGGTAAATAATAATATCCCATCAGATATCTGAGAAATTACACCATAATCTGAAAATCTGAATTTGTTGTTGTTCAATCACTAAGTCATATCCAACTCTGCGACTCCATGGACTGCAGCGTGCCAGGCTCCTCTGTCCTCCACTATCTCCCAGAGATTGCTCAAACTCATGTCCACTGAGTTGGTGTTGCTATGTAACCATCTTATCCTTTGCCACCCCCTTCTCCTTTTGCCTTCCATCTTTCCCATCATCAGGGCATCTTTTCCTGTGAGGTGGCTCTTCACATCAGGTGGCGAAAGTATTGGAGCATCAACTTCAGCATCAGTCCTTCCAATGAATATTCAGGGTTGATTTCCTTTAGGATTGGCTGGTTTGATTTCCTTGTTGTCCAAGGGACTCCCAAGAGTCTTCTCCAGCACCACAATTCAAAAGCATCAGAAAATCTGAATAGGTAGATTTTTTAAAACAAGGCATGACATGAAAGTTGACTTTTGCACAAAGGAAAAATGAACTCTTCCAGCCATTTCTGAACTCTCCTTCATGCCTCCCTTATCAGGGAACTCCATGGGACTGAGACCTCCACTCTCAGTGGGCTACTTCTAAGTGCTTGAGAAATCATTCCACTGGTTCCTACATGACACTGTGAGGTGACTTCTTCAACCACCTCTGCCAGCAAATATCTTCTGGATATTCCTTATGTTCCAGGACCTGTTCTAGACTCTTGGGAAACTCCAATAAACAAAAAAGACAAAAATTCCTAGGTTCATGAAGCATGGATTCTGGGATGAGGAAATAAATAATGAACATAATAAAAAAGGTCTAATTGCATTGTATGTTAGAAGTTGATAAGTACTATGGAATAAAGTAGAGCAGGGTAAAGAGGAGTTAGGAGCACAGGCCGCAGACAGTGGCTTGATTCTATGTCAGAAGAGAGCTCACTGAGAAGGCACTGTTTGAGCAAAGAGAGAGGTGAAGGAGCTCACCAGCTGGTAACAGGGAGAAGGGCATTTCAGGCAGAGGGGTCAGCAGATGTGAGGGACAGAGGGCAGGAGTGAGCCTGTTCCAGGAACAGCAGGAAGGCCAGCTGTGGCCAAGTAGATTGGGCAGGGTTGAGAGAAGCCAGCGATGCCTTCAGAAAGGCCACGGGGAGGGGCTGATTGGGCTGGACTTTCCCTCTAAGTGAAATGGGGGATTCATGGAGTGTCTTGTGCAGAGGAGTAAGGTCATCTGACCTAGATCATAGAGGGACCACTCTGGTTGTTATGTTGAGAAGGTTGGAGCAAGGTGACCCATGAGGAAGCTGTTTTGGTACCAGTGGAGGTAGAGAGGAGTGTTTGGATTCTACATACACACATTTTTTTAAATTTGAGTTTAGCAGCTTTATAATGTTGTGCTAGTTTCTGCTATAAAGCAAAGTAAGTCAGCTATGCATATACATATAACCCCTCTTTGTCAACACAGAGCGCTGAGCTCCCTGTGCTATACAGGAGGCTCTCATTGTGTGCTTAGTCGCTCAGTCGTGTCTGACTCTTTCCAACCCCATGGACTGCAGCCCACCAGGCTCCTCTGTCCACGGGGATCCTCCAGGCAAGAATACTGGAGTGGGTTGCCATGCCCTCCTCCAGGGGATCTTTCCAACCCAGGTCTCCCACACTGCAGGTGAATTCTTGATTGACTGAACCAGGAGGGAAACCCAGGTTTTCATTAGTTATCTATTTGATACATAGTTGTGTATACATGTCAGTCCCAATCTCCCAATTCATCCCACCCTTCCTTTCCCCCCTTGGTATCCATACGTTTCTTCTCTATATCTGTGTCTCTAGTTCTGCTTTGCAAATAGGTTCAGCTGGCAGAGCCTACAGAATCTCCTGTTGGATTAGACAGACAGTGTGAGAGAAAGATGGGTCGAAGACGATCCAAGGTTTTGTCCTGAACACTGTAGGAATGCAGCTAGCATCATCTTACAGGGCTGACTCTGGGCAAAGAGGTTTGCTGAAAAACATCAGGTCCTATGCTTTTACCCTGGGGTCATGTTTCTACACATCGGTATTTCCAAAATCAAGTACAGTGCCTACCAGGTAGGGAGAAAATACATGCTCAGTGGATAAATGAGTGAGCAGATAATTAAACACAATCCCCAGAGGAAGGCAACCTGAGGTCTTGCTATTTCCTTGGGTCCTATCCAGGAAGCACAGAGCAAAAGTCCTCTCTGCTTGCAGATCCCCCCAAACTATCTGAATTTCTCTCATCCTAAGTCATTTCCATCCAGGAATTTTCAGTCAGTGTAGTGATAGAGTAATGTCCCCATTCTCAGAGCAGAAGAGGAAGCTCTCTTGTTTCCTCTCCAATTAACTTCTTCCGTCCCCCAGTCCAGATCATCTCGATCTGTTTCCAGGCATAAGAAAACTGCCTGATTATATATTTTTTCAAATATAAAGGTTTTATGCTTGGTTTTCAGCTTTCATAATACCAAACATAACTGTACTCTTAGATTCTCTGAGTTCAGACCAGCTGATTTAAATGTGGCAAGATACTATTTTAATTTATCAACCAGCAGCATAGTAGTGGTTGAATTAGGGCAAGGGGAGAGGTGAAAGGAATGCCAGGAATGAAACACACCAGTTAATCTATCAAATATGCTGCTACTTTTTGATCATTCTGATGAAACAGCTTTGCCCCTGGAATAGGCTCTTTCTACACAATCTTCTTCTAATTGTTATCAGCTTGCCCATTGATCCAGAGTAAATTAGTCTAATGATATTTAAGTAAAACAGATTATGTCCACAAAATTATACAAACTATAACAATGTTGACACTGGTCATACTGTGCAAGCTAATAATTAGACATTGTCTATGTCATTTTCTGAACTTTCAAAGAGAACATTAAACAGTAAGGCATTTGTTAATGGCAGAACATTTTCAGGGGAAAAAATGGCTGGCATGAGAATTCAGGGGGAAAGGATCAGCATAACACAGTGATAAGAATGAAATGTGGAGGGGTTTCTGGGGAAAGAGCAGAGAAATGGATATTTCAACAATAGGACCGAGCATCCTCTACCTTTGAATTCTGCCAGCATTAATACCCTATCCAATTAATTATTTTTTATAGGTTAATCTCCATCTCTTGTTCGTGAAGATGCTAATTCCCTGTGAGCTCATTAAATAACTGCAGATTCTTCAACTCATGAGGGAGAGTTCCTAGAACCCTTGAAATTTCTCAGATTCATAAAGACCATGCTAATATATCATTTTCCTGATACAATGTAGCTTCATATAACTGCAAAATAATATGCAAATTATCCAGCTCTCACTTGATGATCAGCTTCTGTCCTGGCTGAAACACGTACTGAATTCATTTCATAAAATTTTGCTTTTTCTAATTTTCATAAAGAACATATGGCTGGCTTGTTTATATCATAGATCCTAGTCAGCAATGAAATTAACATTCCACTCTTATCCAAAAGGTCTATTTTCTGGCTAAGAAATAATGCTTTTTTAGTCTCCTTCACTTACCTCATCATTCTAAAAGTTGTCTTCATTTCAGACATCATTTATCTCTTTTCTGGCAGAAGAAAAAAAAATGTTCACACACGTACACACACACACAAGATCATAAGTTGAGCCCACCCCCAGATGCACCCACCCTAGGCTGCACATTAGCTTCTGGTCACATTAGTGTCCAAGAGACTGAGACCTGTTCACCAGCCTCTAGGATTCACATTAGTCTCTCAGCAAAATCACAAATGTTTTCAAGTCATGAACTTTCATGTCACCTGCAAAACGACAACTACAAGTGCTAGATTCATGAAGACAAAGGTTTTACTATTGGTTCCTTTGAAAACAGCACAACTTATTTGAAGTGAGCTTCCATTCCGTTCCGTCGCTCAGTCGTGTCCGACTCTATGCGACCCTGTGGACTGTAGCCTACCAGGCTTCTCTGTCCATGGGATTTTCCAGGCAAGAATACTGGAGTGGGTTACCGTTTCCTTCTCCAGGGGATCTTCCCGACCCAGGGATCAAACCCGGGTCTCCCGCGTTGGTGGCAGACGCTTTAACCTCTGAGCCACCAGGGAAGCCCGAAGTGAGCTTACACAGAAGTATATTAACACAGGCTAAATTTGAAGAGCTCTTCCATTCATTAAACACAAACTCAAGATAACTCTAGGTACCGTGAATCTCCCATGACTCCTGCTCCCAAAGAGTATATTGTCTGCCTTGAAATTTTGCCATTCATTCAACAAGTGTTTGTTCAACAACTGCCACGTTAGCATATCAGTCCTGAACCACGCTCACAGGCCCTGAACACACTGCAGTGATAAGACAGGCAATGTCCCTGCTCTACTGCAAGGACACAGAAAAATAAGCAAACAGTATTGGCTAGTAATTTTTGTTACAATACAATGTAACAGAGTATTGTAATTAAGAATAACTGGAGAAGTTTCTTGAAATGATATCAGCAATCAGGCAAACTACCGTCTCTGCCAAGTCCTCCCTGCCATCATGTTTTTATATGACCCAAGAGCTGAAAATGTGTTTCACAGCTTTAAATGCAAAAAATCATTAGTTTTCCATGAAAACAGTCTTTCAATGTGCTCAAGATATGGCCTCTTAGCTTGCAAAGCCTAGATTCTTCATTATCTGGCTCTTTCCCAGAAAAGTTTGCAGTCTCCTGGATTGGGTGGCCAAGAGAGGACTTTCTGAGGAGGAGATGCTCAAACTGAGATGCAAATGGCAAGAACGTCAGCCACAGACTGATGTGGGAAGAAACAAGTCTATCTTGTGGTAGAAGTGGAACTGACAGATTCCAAGAGGAAAAAGAGAGCAATGTAGCTACAGAATAGACAGGGCCAAGAGTTCAGAGATAAAAGGGGGAAGGAGCCAAACAGTGCTAACTACGTGCGCGTGTGATGAGACCACTCAATTCAAAATACACAAGATAGACAGTGGCAATCCTCGACGGTGGCATGGAACTTCATCACATTAATGTTTTCTCATTTATTTTAGCAGTCCTCAATGAATGGTACCTGAGCTGATTCCAGACTTTCTAATTTACAGACAAAGCCTCTATCAAACCACCATGTAAGTATCTGGACAAACTTTTGAAAGTGAATCATTAAGGTAAATTCCCGGCAGCGGGTCAAATACTATTTTCAGTTTAGAATATTTTTAAGTTTGATAGTAAAGTGAGTGTTATGGAAAATATTGGGAGGTGGGAAAGAAGAGGGCATTTGAGTTTAAAAAGATGCAAGCTAAGGCTAGGAGAAGAACCTCTTTAACATATACATGGAAGAGTGCCAGTCCTGGGTCAGCCAGAGATGAGAAAGTGTGTTATTTCGTTAGGAACAGGCATAAGACAGGTAACATTGGTTTACAGAACCTGAACAAGGTCCTATCCGTGGACCCAGTTCAGATGGAGTAAGGTGGATGAACATAGTGTTTTCACATTCCTTGTTTCTGCCATTGATCTAAGATGAAGAGGGAAGAAGCAGTCATGGTTTGTTTTGATCATCTGATGCTTTCCTTAAGACTTTCTTTGGAAGATGTGGGCCGTGAAGGTAGCGGGAGGTGGGAGGGCGGGCAGAAATGGAAATTGTTGTGAGTAGAAAACCAACTGGAAAATGCTTACATTAGTCACGTGAAACTTAAATGATGACCTATCTTAACTCCTGATTCTTCAATCAACATTAACAGCTTAACACACATGTACTGGGCTTCTGTTGCAGAACTGATAGTTCCAAAGGTAGGTGCAGAACCCTATACTGAGGTCATGGGACACATTTCTGAAATTAACCAAGCCCCATAGCAACTGTTGCCATGGGCTCTTTGGACCTAAGCCGGCTCCACAGCTCCATATTAGGTAAAATATTCATCATATAGCTTCCTGACCAATCAATCACCTACCACCACACATCCGCAGGAATTTTTTTTGCCTTGAGGCTATAAAAACTGGCTGCTAACTCTCTTGAAAGGGTTGGCTCTCCTTTATCTGCCAGGAAGGCAGACCACCATCACTGTCTTCTCTCTTTGTTCTAAAGAAATTCACTCTTCTGAAATACTTTGTGTCCAGAAATTCTTTTCCAACTCAAACACACAGACCATGACAGTAGGGAGAAAAATAAATAAACTGAGCTGTTGCTCTCAATGAGTTTATAATCTGGTTGGTTTCCCCAGGAAGAGTCAGTGGCTTCCTTCTTGGTGGGCTCTCAGCCCATTTGTACTCCTCTGTTACAGCACTTCTCACATACATTATAGAACTAATTGTGCAGAAGATCACCCCCTCTGTGAGCATCAAGAGGGTGGTAATTCTATCTTACATACATACATTGTATTCCCAGTGCCAAGCCCGGTTGCTGCCCTTTACAAGATGGAAGTTACATATAGAATGAATAAATGGACAAGCAAATGATTAAATATGACTCTATGGTCATTCTACAGATGTCATAAAGAGGATGCACAAAAAACTAACTCATTTCCTATCAATCTCTGGCTTTTACGTGTCAATAAAACAACCTGTTGGGGGCTTCCCCTGTGGCTTAGTGGTAAAGAACCCACCTGCCAATGCAGAAGACCAGGTTTGAAGCCTGGGTCAGGAAGATCCCTGGAGAAGGAAATGGCAACCCACTCCAGTATTCTTGCTGGGAAATTCCACAGATGGAGGAGCCCGGCCCACTACAGTCCATGGGGTCACAAAGAGATGGACACGACTTAGGGACTAAACAACAACAATAACAGAATAATCTGTTAAGTCACTTAAATCCTGTGGGAGGCAGGGTAGCAGGTGGGGGAATCAGTTAATCAAACTTTTCAAAGTTGATCAATATCTCCATTTAAACTGCTCTTCTAGTTTCACCAGTAGGTAAATCTCTCTGGGCTCCAGTTTCTTATCCTGAGAAGCCACAAGGGCAGATGTTTTGGAGACACTGGACTGGGACTCTGAACAGCAGTCCCACCATTTACATATGCAGCTATCTCTGCACCTCATATTTTAAGTAAAATGAGGATAAAAACATCAGCCTCAAGAACTGTGGTCCAGATTAAAGGAGACTACAATTAACACAGAATCCAAAACATAGGAGATGCTGAATATAAATTTAGTGCATACGATTAACATACCCAACATATATGCCCTTTTCCATTTCTTAACTCCATGGGAAGCTCCTTGAAGGCAGAGCCCATATATTACAACTTTGTATTCTATCTCAAATACAAAGAATGCACAAACTACTACACAACTGCACTCATCTCACATGCTAGTAGAGTAATGCTCAAAATTCTCCAAGCCAGGCTTCAATGATACATGAACTTCCAGATGTTCAAGCTGGTTTTAGAAAAGGCAGAGGAACCAGAGATCAAATTGCCAACATCCGCTGGATCATGGAGAAAGCAAGAGAGTTTCAGAAAAACATCTATTTCTGCTTCATTGACTATGCCAAAGCCTTTGACTGTGTGGATCACAATAAACTGTGGAACATTCTGAAAGTGATGGGAATCCCAGACCACCTGACCTGCCTCTTGAAAACCTGTATGCAGGTCAGGAAGCAACAGTTAGAACTGGACATGGAACAACAGACTGGTTCCAAATAGGAAAAGGAGTACGTCAAGGCTGTATATTGTCACCCTGCTTATTTAACTTATATGCAGAGTACATCATGAGGAACGCTGGGCTGGAGGAAGCACAAGCTGGAATCAAGACTGCCGGGAGAAACATCAATAACCTCAGATACGCAGATGACACCACCCTTAGGGCAGAAAGTGAAAAGAACTAAAGAGCCTCTTGGTGAAAGTAAAAGAGGAGAGTGAAAAGTTGGCTTAAAGCTCAATATTCAGAAAACAAAGATCATGGCATCCGGTCCCATCACTTCATGGCAAATAGATAGGGAAACAGTAGAAACAATGGAAGTCCTTATTTCTTGGGGCTCCAAAATCAGTGCAGATAGTGACTGAAACTATGAAATGAAAAGATGCTTACTCCTTGGGAAAAAAAAGTTATGACAAAACTAGTTCAGTTCAGTTTAGTCACTCAGTCATGTCCGGCTCTTTGGGACCCCATGGACCACAGCACACCAGGCCTCCCTGTCCATCATCAACTCCTGGAGTTTACCCAAACTCATGTCCATTGAGTCGGTGATACCATCCAACCATCTCATCCTCTGTCGTCCCCTTCTCCTCCTGCCTTCAATCTTTCCCAGCATCAGGGTCTTTGCATCAGGTGGCCAAAGTACTGCAGTTTCAGCTTCAACATCAGTCCTTCCAATGAACACCAAGGATTGATCTCCTTTAGGATGGACTGGTTGGATCTCCTTGCAGTCCAAGGGACTCTCAAGAGTCTTCAACACCACAGCTTAAAAGCATCAATTCTGCGGTGCTCAGCTTTCTTGATAGTCCAACTCTCACTTCCATACATGACTACTGGAAAAACTATAGCCTTGACTAGATGGACCTTTGTTGGCAAAGCAATGTCTCTGCTTTTTAATATGCTGTCTAGGTTGGTCACGGAGAAGGCAATGGCACCCCACTCCAGTATTCTTGCCTGGAAAATCCCATGGATGGAGGAGCCTGGTAGGCTGCAGTCCATGGGGTCGCTAAGAGTCAGACACAACTGAGCAACTTCACTTTCACTTTTCACTTTCATGCATTGGAGAAGGAAATGGCAACCCACTCCAGTGTCCTTGCCTGGAGAATCCCAGGGATGGGGGCGCCTGGTCAGCTGCCATCTATGGGGTCACACAGAGTCGGACACGACTGAAGCAACTTAGCAGCAGCAGCAGCTAGGTTGGTCATAGCTTTACTTCCAAGGAGTAAGCTTCTTTTAATTTCATGGCTGTAGTTACCATCCGCAGTGATTTTGCAGCCCAAACCTAGATGGTAAAGAATCCACCTGCAATGTGGGAGACCTGGGTTTGATCCCTGTGTTGGGAAGATCCCCTGAGAAGGGAACGGCTACCCAGGGTAGTATTCTGGCCTGGAGAATTCCATGAACAGAGAAGCCTGGCAGACTACAGTCCATGGAGTCATAAAGAGTCGGCCACAACTGAGCAAATTTCACTTTATTTCACTTTTAGAAAATATAATTTTCCATCATTTAATCATAAAACTAACATATTATCCTTGTAGAAAATGCTTAAAATACAGATAAATATGCAGAAGAGAATTAAAATTACTCATTGTCCCAAATCAAGAAATAGAATATCTGAAAATGTTTTAGTCCATTTATTTCCAGTCTTGTTTTCCTATACGTTTCATGTATGTGTATATTTTTTCTTAAAATAAAAAGACGCATTCTCCCTACTGGATTGTAACTTGATTCTACTTCACTAATTTGCATTATAAGATCTTCAAATAGCTTTGTATTTCAAAAACATGATTTTTAGTGATGGAATAATATTTCCTTGTAGCATAAATTCTTTACTATTTTCAACTGTTGGACATTTATGCTACTTCCAATTTTTCATTATTTTAAGTAATGCTAAGATGACTAACCTCGTACATATTTAACCACAGTTCTGATTACTCTGTGACATTTATGCATTGTCGGGAGGCCATCTACCATATCGGGGAAAAAAAAAATCCAAATTCTGAATATATCCCACTCAAAGTTAAAAGTTAGGTTTTACTACCAACAACAGCTATATGTCCTCAGGGAGTTATTAACCTTTCTGAGTTTCAGAAATGTGTAAGAGGAGAGAACATTTCTATATATTCATATTGATATGTTTATAATTGTGTGATATAATGAAATAAAAGAGTGAATGGGGATTTCCTGGCGGTCCAGTGGTTAAGAATCTGCCTTGCTATTCAGGGGATGTGGGTTTGATCCTTGGTCAGGGAACTAAGATCCCACATGCCATGGAGCAACTAAGTCCACGTGATGCAACTACTCAGCCTGTGTTTCACAACTAGAGTCTGTGCACCGCAAAAAAAAGATTCCACATGATGCAATGGAGATTGAACATGCTGCAACTAAGACCCAAGGCATCCTAATAAATAAAAAAACAGTAAGCAAATGTTTTTTAAAGAAGAGTGGATCATGTCTACATATGCACACTGCACCAACCCTTGTTACAAACACCAGGACACCTGTTCCTAGTACAGCTGAAATACAAGGATGCATTCTAGGACCTTTAGACATTTTCTCCAATGTGACAATTCTTTGTATGTTCACATAGATGCGGAAAGGTGAGAAACAAGTGGCATGTTTCACCAAGTGCTGCTAATTGAGTGATTTTCCTAATTAGCATACCACATCCTAACAGTGAATGGGTAAAGATGTTAACTGTCCTCTTCATTACAAAGATGGAGTTAATGCCAGGGATTTGAAACAAATAGCACTTAACTCCCTGATCACCAGATGAAGAGGGAACTGAATGTTTGCTTTTGATCATTCTGGTCTTCTCATGATCCAAATCAGTAAGTACTCTTTATAACTTGGAGTCATGGCTATAATTATTTCTCCTGGCTCTAATTTACAAAAGACCAAACTATAAATTTTGGTCAGATCATATTTGTAAATTTCAACATGCTTCCTAGGCTTGTGCCATCTCAATAAATTAGTTTAAATGCCACCTGCTTGTTAAAAATGCTTTTCCCTATGCCAAAACATTTGTAGTAGCAAATTCAAATTACATTTGAAAGGAAAGGGTATTTTTCAGTTATGAATACTTCACATCATGTTATTATGGGCTTCCCTGGGGGCTCAGATGATAAAGAATCTCCCTGCAGTGTAGTGGACCAGGGTTTGATCTTTGGGTTGGAAAGATCCCTTGGAGAAGAGAATGACAACCCATTCCAGTATACTTATCTGGAGAATTCCATGGATAAAGGACCCTGGTGGACTATAGTCCATGGGGTCACAAAGAGTTGGACACAAGAGTTGTGTCCAGCTCTGCGACAAACACACATACACACATACAATAAGAACTTCAAAATACAAATTAATAAGAGAACGTGGTGATTATGAAAAGACAATGTAGGTGGCATGTCTAATCCAGAAAAAAAATTCTGAATAATAATCACCCACAATAATCCCTGCCTTGCCAAGGTACAAAAATCAAAACATAGCAAAGTGAACACTGGCCCTGAGTTTTGCCCAAACATCTAAAACAACCACATAAAATTAAAGAGAATTTTTTATTCCAAAATTATAACTTCTTTTTATGAAATAAAGGAGTCTATTCAATGGGTTGGCTTAGCTAGAAATCTTTCCATTGGTTCTTTGGGGTTTTGTAAGGATTGTTCCACGACACCCTAAACCCCACGGTCATCCTCCTCACTCTGAACCTTCGGCATCTTGAATGGAGTAGGTGTTCGGTACTTGCGTGCTGAACAAATGAAGGAGTGAACGGGTATACACACAAATGCGTGAATGAGCTGGTGTGTACTTCACTCTCCCCTCCTGGTCAGTCAGTGAGAAGAGAATTTCTATTTCCTGTCTCTTGAAGCTTACAAATTTGGATTTTGGTTTTTTTTGGTGAAATGGCCTCTTGAGTCTATCATCTTACTGCCTCATTTTTAATGACCTGTAATCTGTTTCTAAATTGAGAGTCATAAAGGAAATCAAAAAGATTGATCAAAAAATTTGATTAGCAGTTGGTAAACTTTTAAAAAAATAATATTGGGTATTAGTATACTACACTATCATACTGTTGTTACTTAGTTGCTAAGTCATGTCTGACTCTTTGGGACCCCACGGACTATTGCTTGCCAGGCTCCTCTGTCCATGGGATTTCCCAGGCAAGAACAATGTAGTGGGTGGCCATTTCTTTCTCCAGGGGATCTTCCTGGCCCAGGGATCAAACCCACATCTCCTGCATTGGCAGGCATATTCTTAACCACTGAGCCACCAGGGAAGCCCTACACTGTTGTGTAGTACTTGATAAAAAATCACAACATGGGCTTCCCTGGTGTTTCAGAGGTTATGAATCTGCTCACCAACACCAAGGACACAGGTTCGATCCCTTGTCTGGGAAGACCCCACATGCCACGGAGCAAGTTAGCCCGTATACCACAACTATTGAGCCCACACTCTAGCGCCCGGGAGCCAGAAGTACTGAGCCTCTGTGCTGCTGCTGCTAAGTCGGTCAACCCCTAAAACCCAGCTGTTCTAGGGCCCATACTCTGCAACAACAGAAGGCACTGAAATGAGAAGCCTGCACACCAAACTAGAGAGTAGCCTCTGCTCACGGCAACTAGGGAAAGGCCACACGCAGGAACGCAGCACAGCCAAAAATAAATAAATTTTTTTAAGAATCACAATATTATATGCAACATACACATATATCCAATGAACATGCATAATCTAGCAACTTACTGATACAAACAGTTAGTACCTTATCTCTGTTTGGTATCCAAAGTGAAATCTCTAGGTTTCTGTGGGATCCTAAAGACTTAGGGATGACTGGGTGCTCTCTCCTGCCCAGATGAGAGATTTTGCCATAAGCAGACAGCACCACACTGTTGATCTGTGACTCTGGAATCCCACTTGCAGCGGTGATGGAAGGGGCTGGCTCCACAGGGTCCCTAAAGTTGCACTCAGTGAGGACAAAAACCCAGGATCCTTTTAAAAAGAAACTCAAGTCACTACCATGTCTGCAGGAACATTTGCTTCACATGCTTAGCAGACTTAAATCTCATATATTGAGCAGGCAGAATGCTTATTATGAATCTTAGCACAACAAAAACCATGATCAATTCCAGACATTTAATTGTTTCTATTCTTTTGTGTCCTAGAGACCCATTTACTGCTACGAATGATTTCTTTTTTGATGCCTTTCTGCATGTAACTTCATTAGCCAAAATTGTGTAGTTATTTCATATGTTGCTTTTAAGTTTTTAAAAAAGCTTTATCAGTAAACAAAAAATATTACAATATGTGTTAGTTTGAAGTAAGAAACTATTAGGAATCCAGGACCATTTCTTGGACTCATGGTGTAGTGAGTCTTAGCTGCTTTTGTTATTTCCTCCTTTTAACTGTTCACTATGAAATGGCATATCATAAAATCACTGCATTCCTTTGCATCTCAGTCTTACCACCTCTCAATGAAAATAAGATTGTTACTGTTGTTTAGTCGCTAAGTCATGTTGGACTCTGCCACCCCAGGGACTGTAGCCCACCAGGCTCCTCTGTCTATGGGATTCTCCAGGCGAGAATACTGGAGTGGTTTGCCATTTCCTTCTCCATGGCATCTTCTCAACCCAGGGATCAAACCTGCGTCTCCTGCATTGGCAGGTGAATTCTTTACTGCTGAGCCACCAGGGAAGCCCAAGGGGTAGTCTGCTGCTGCTGCTAAGTCACTTCAGTCGTGTTACCTCTGTGCGACCCCATAGACGGCAGCCCACCAGGGTCCCCTGTCCCTGGGATTATCCAGGCAAGAACACTGGAGTGGGTTGCCATTTCCTTCTCCAGGGGATCTTCTCAACCCAGGGATCAAACCTGCATTGGCAGGTGAATTCTCTACCGCTGAACTGCCAGGGAGGCCCAAGTCCAAGTCTAGTAAAACTTAAAACAGAGTTTCCAGGGAAAGCTTCTCAACTGAGCTACTTTGTTTCTCTGAAAAGCACATCATGGCCTCATGGCCAAGGAAGGTGAGGGGTTGCATAGTATAGCAGATTAAGCTGAACTTCTACAATTATCCCGTCTCCCACTCTATTCAACTTACAGAAATCTGATTGTGCTCTTTCCATCTGATCCTGTTTAAGTTCTTGATTTCACTGTATTACACAGAGGAAGCTCTATGGTTTAAGCTTTCGAGTTAGCTAATCCATGCTCAAATCTGTATTCCTCATCACTCACCTGACTTTTTGGTGGTCCCCAACCTTTTTGGCACCAGAGCCAGTTTTGTGGAAGACAATTTTACCCTGGACCACAGTGTGTGGGAAGGATGGTTTCAGGATGATTTAAGCACATTACATTTATTGTGCACTTTATTTCTATTATTATTACATCAGCTCCACCTCAGATCACCAGGCATTAGATCCTGGAGGTTGGGGACCTCTGCTTTAGACAAATTACCAACTGAAACCTCACTTTCCTCATATTTTAAATGCGGCTGCTAATACCCCATAGGAGTACAGTGATAGCACAATAAATACTTTAATATTAATACCCCTTAGCTAAGGGCCACAAGCATAAACAATCTAAATATTATTAGGACAATGGAGAGTAAGTCAAGAATACTTTTGTTCCTATCTGAGTACATGTCTACAGAGTTTTTTCTAGGTGAGCGGGAATAATTACATGCTACATCAGTACAAGTTAAAGTCAGCAACAACAGGAAAATTAAAACTGCAACTAATAATTGGAAGTAGGGTTCCTTTTTCTTCTACTTTTCAAATACTCTATCCCATTATCAGTTATATAATAAATATTTATACTATATCCTGCTGCCATGCTAACTGTAATAGGGAAATAGAAAGTGGTATAAGGTAGGATTTCCCCCCAAAAGAAGATAAGTGTGATATACAAACTACAAGACAAAAACTGTACCCACAATAAAGCGGCTAAGATTCAGAACACAAATTACACTAACTGATAAGGGCTTTGGGTTTTAAATTTGGCCATGAAGGAAATCAGAGTGCTTTAACAAGAGAGGAGTATATTTAGCAAGAAGAACACTATGACCATAAACTTGGGCAGAAACACAACATGGAACATTTTGGGACACTGGGGTGGGGGAGTCTGACAGGATGTAGATTGCACAAACTGTTGTAAGGTTGTGGGGGTCCCACTTAGTTAAGTGGGTTAGTGCCACAAAGAATACAGTGTGCTTGCATTTGATGTCCCATTCATTAAGAATAGGGGCCCCTCAGACACTTGGGTGGAATGAGAGAATAATCAAAATGTTTTAAGAATTCTCCAAATGCAGAATGGAGTAGCGAAAAAGAGGCAGCAAGTTGGAAGATTTAGTAGTGGAGAGACAATTTTTTAACTTACATCATGACTCATGTCTGCACAGAAAATGTACTTCTAAATTTGGTCTTTATTCAATTTGGCCTTTCTCCTGCACCCACAGGTTAGTGAAGAAAAGAAAACCTAAATGCCTAATGTGGTTTAAACTTAGTATTAGCCAATCATTTGAACAGTCCTTACAGCTACTGTTGAGTATCTCTGGACAGTGATGCTCCATCTTTGAGATGGGGTCCCTTTGCCCTACTTTCCTTCATATGTTGAAGTCCTAACCCTCAGTATCTCAGAAAGTGAGACACTGTGATCATGTGTATTTGGAGATACAGCCTTTAAAGAGGTAAATTTAAATGAAGCTGTTCTGGCTTGTGGCCTTATGTGAGAAGACTGGGATAGAGAGAGACACCAAACGTGTACAAACCCAGGGTTAATGTGCACACAAAGTGAAGGCTCTATGAGGACATGAGGAGAAGGTGGCCATCTGCACGCCAAGAAGAAAGCAAACCGGCCAACACCTTCATCTTGAACTTCTGACTTCCAGAACTATGAGCAAATACATATCTCATTGTTAAAAATCACCCAGTCTGTGGTATTTCACTATGGCAGACTGACCAAACTGATGTATCAGGTTAAACCTGACTAAGTATATGAGATTTGCACAGATACTTGAAGGGAAATCTGGGGGCGGGATGTTCAAAGCAGCGGAAACAGTTATAACAAAGAACCATGAGTCAGGAGCTCGCCTTCCATATTTGAGGAACAGCAGGTAAGGCAGGTGTGTGAGGAGAGTTTGAATATGGGAATGAAGCAGGGAGTTAGGAAAGAGTTGAGGAACAAGTAACAGTCATGCTGGGCTGAGAATACTATTATGAAAACTTTGGCTTTTGCTTGCCTAAAATGGGGAGCCATTTCAGGAGGCTATGGAGGAATGAGATTCTTCATGAACTGCCAGTGGCTATGCAAATTGCTACAACTATTTCTATCTGATTTAGGTTTTAAAAGGATCACTCTGTTTTCTTCTTCTTTCCTTCTCTTCCTGAACAACTTAGTCCAAAAGCCATGAGGTAGCACCAAGCAGGGTAGGTATCCATGCCAGCAGAACAGAGGGATGAGTTCCTGGTGGGCCAGGATGGGAGTCAGAGTCCAAGGGAGATGAGGAAGGCATCCACATAGGAAGCCTGATGAGCACAGGATATCAGAGACCAACCAGGGTGAGGAGGACTGCTCCGACGTGGGAAACTGGAGCCAGAGCGGGATGACGAGGTTAAGAGGCCACCACGCAGGTTGCCCAACATGAAGAATCAAAGTCTGAGGTTTCTGTAGAAGGCATCTCTACAGAGGGGTGGTCCACAGTGGGGAACCAGAGCCCACACTGGGTGAGGAGAACATCTGGGTGTGGAAGGCACGTACAGCCTGGAAAGTGCCATTACATTACAGCCCAAGCTGGGAGAAGAGGACGTCCATGTAAGGAAGTGGGCAGTGGTGCAGATGGAAAAGTGGTTACAAATAGGGAAATGTATTAGGACAATGGGAGCCAAGTTTCTCATGGTTACAGAAAGGAGTTATGAGAGGAAGAAAATTAGAACGAACCCTATGGTGTTGGAAACCACTTGGTAAAAACTCTTCGTTTTTATAATATGTGGTTATAAAAATCAGGCACATCTCATTTTACTGTGTTTTGCTTTATTGTGCTTCAGAGGTAATTTTTTTGTTTGTTTTTACACATTGAACGTTTGTGGCATAGAACAAGCTTATCAGCACTATTTTACCAACAACATTTGCCCACTTTGTGTCTCTGTGTCACATTTTGGTAATTATCACAATATTTTGAACTTTCTCATTCTCTTTATATATCTCTATATAATATTTTTCACTTATGATGATGTGTGATCAGTGATGTCTGATATTAGTGTTGCAAAAAAATGTACAGTTCACCGAAGGTTCAGGTGACAGCATTTCTTAGCAATACCATATTTTTAATTGTTATGTACATTTTTTAAAAGACATAATGCTACTGTACACTTGACAGAATATGGTATAGTGTAAACATAACTTTTAAATGTACTAGAAAACAAAAAAGTTCACATGACTCACTTTATTGTAATATTTGCTTCACTATAGTAGCCTGGAACTAAACCTGCAATATCTCTGAGGTATACCTATAATCTAAATGTGGGTTTCTGGATGTATACACACACACACACTCACACAAGCTTCTTAACTATATCCACTTAGAGGGGAACAGTGACACCCAATAACAATGAGCACTCCTACCACCCAGATCATGGATTCTAAGTACTACATTTCACTATAGTATGATTCCAAAGTTGGTACAGGGAATGTATAAGATGAATCTGAAATATCTTCTTGTACTAGAAATCACAGAAGTATTTAAAGAATGACATTTTAAGAGGACACAGAAGCTAGCTTGAAGGAATTCCCATTGACCAAATATGGGCCATTTGAGCATTACAATAAGTAATAATAGGAGCCTGTTATAAATAATTGAATAAAATAAGAAACTATAGGTCCATAAAAATAAATGGAAAGTTTGATTTTAAATGAGGTATTGACACAGCTTAAATTACCACTCCCTGTAAAATTGTTATTAATTACAAATGGGAGGACAACCCTGGTGGTCCAGTGGCTATGACTCTGCATTCCCAGTGAAGGGGGCCCAGGTTTGATCTCTAGTCAGGGAACTATATCCCACATGCCACAGCTGAAAGATCCTGCATGCTACAACTAAGACCCAGTGAAGATAAATAATAAATAAATAAATATTTCTTTGTGATCGACACAGTCAAAGGCTTTGGCATAGTCAATGAAGCAGAAATAGATGTTTTTCTGAAACTCTCTTGCTTTCTCCATGATCCAGCGGATGTTGGCAATTTGATCTCTGGTGCCTCTGCCTTTTCTAAAACCTGCTTGAACATCTGGGAGTTCACGGTTTACATACTGCTGAAGCCTGGCTTGGAGAATTTTGAGCATGACTTTACTAGCATGTGAGATGAGTGCAATTGTGTGGTAGTTGGAGCATTATTTGGCATTGCCTTTCTTTGGGATTGGAATGAAGACTGACCTCTTCCAGTCCTGTGGCCACTGCTGAGTTTTCCAAATCTGCTGGCATATTGAGTGCAGCACTTTCACAGCATCATCTTTCAAGACTTGAAATAGCTCAACTGGAATTCCATCACCTCCACTAGCTTTGTTCGTAGTGATGCTTTCTAAGACCCACTTGACTTCACATTGCAAGATGTCTGGCTCTCGGTCAGTGATCACGTTATCGTGACTATCTTGGTCATGAAGATCTTTTTTGTACAGTTCTTCTGTGTATTCTTGCCACCTCTTCTTAATACCTTCTGCTTCTGTTAGGTCCATACCATTTCTGTCCTTTATCGAGCCCATCTTTGCATGAAATGTTCCCTTGGAATCTCTAATTTTCTTGAAGAGGTCTCTTGTTTTTCCTATTCTGTTGTTTTTCTCTATTTCTTTGCATTGATCACTGAGGAAGTCTTTCTTATCTCTCCTTGCTATTCTTTGGAACTCGGCATTCAGATGCTTATATCTTTCCTTTTCTCCTTTGCTTTTCGCCTCTCTTCTTTTCACAGCTATTTGTAAGGCCGCCTCAGACAGCCATTTCGCTCTTTTGCCTTTCTTTTCCATGGGGATGGTCTTGGTCCCTGTCTCCTGTACAATGTCACGAACCTCCGTCCAGAGTTCATCAGGCACTCTATCAATCAGATCTAGTCTCTTAAATCTATTTCTCACTTCCACTGTATAATCACAAGGGATTTGATTGAGGTCATATCTGAATGGTCTAGTGGTTTTCCCTACTTTCTTCATTTTTGTCTGAATTTCGCAGTAAGGAGTTCATGATCTGAGCCACAGTCAGCTCCTGGTCTTGTTTTCGCTAACTGTATACAGCTTCTCCATCTTTGCCTGCAAAGAATATAATCAATCTGATTTCGGTGTTGACCATCTGGTGATGTCCATGTGTAGAGTCTTCTCTTGTGTTGTTGGAAGAGGGTGTTTGCTATGACCAGTGCATTCTCTTGACAAAACTCTATTAGCCTTTGCCCTGCTTCATTCCGTGCTCCAAGGCCAAATTTGCCTGTTACTCCAGGTGTTTCTTGACTTCCTACTTTTGCATTCCAGTCCCCTATAATGAAAAGGACATCTTTTTTGGGTGTTAGTTCTAAAAGGTCTTGTAGGTCTTCATAGAACCGATTAACTTTGGCTTCTTCAGCATTACTGGTTGGGGCATAGGCCTGGATTACTGTAATATTGAATGGTTTGACTTGGAAACGAACAGAAATCATTCTGTCATTTTTAAGATTGCATCCAAGTACTGCATTTCGTACTCTTTTGTTGACCATGATAGCTACTCCATTTCTTCTAAGGGTTTCCTGCCCACAGTAGTAGATATAATGGTCATCCGAGTTAAATTCACCCATTCCAGTCCATTTTAATTCACTGATTCCTAGAATGTCGACGTTCACTCTTGCCATCTCCTGTTTGACCACTTCCAATTTGCCTTGATTCATGGACCTAACATTCCAGGTTCCTATGCAATATTGCTCTTTACAGCACCGGACCTTGCTTCTATCACTGGTCACATCCACAACTGGGTATTGGTTTTGCTTTTGCTCCATCCCTTTATTCCTTCTATAGTTGTTTCTCCACTGAGCTCCAGTAGCATACTGGGCACCTACCGACCTGGGGAATTCCTCATTCAGTATCCTATCATTTTGCCCTTTCTTTGACTATGCCAACTCCTTTGACTGTGTCGATCACAATAAACTGTGGAACATTCTGAAAGAGATGGGAATCCCAGACCACCTGACCTGCCTCTTGAGAAACCTGTATGCAGGTCAGGAAGCAACAGTCAGAACTGGACATGGAACAACAGACTGGTTCCAAATAGGAAAAGGTGTACGTCAAGGTTGTATATTGTCACCTTGCTTATTTAACTTATATGCAGAGTACATCATGAGGAACGCTGGGCTGGAAGAAGCACAAGCTGGAATCAAGATTGCCAGGAGAAATATCAATAACCTCAGATATGCAGATGATACCACCCTTATGGCAGAAAGTGAAGAGGAACTCAAAAGCCTCTTGATGAAAGTGAAAGAGAAGAGTGAAAAGGTTGGCTTGAAGCTCAACATTCAGAAAACAAAGATCATGGCATCTGGTCCCATCACTTCATGGGAAATAGATGGGGAAACAGTGGAAACAGTGTCAGACTTTGTTTTTTTGGGCTCCAAAATCACTGCAGATGCTGATTGCAGCCATGAAATTAAAAGACGCTTGCTCCTTGGAAGGGAAGTTATGACCAACCTTGATAGTATATTAAAAAGCAGAGACATTACTTTGCCAACCAAGGTCCGTCTAGTCAAGGCTATGGTTTTTCCCGTGGTCATGTATGGATGTGAGAGTTGGACTGTGAAGAAAGCTGATCGCCGAAGAATCAATGCTTTTGAACTGTGGTGTTGGAGAAGACTCTTGAGAGTCCCTTATACTGCAAGGAGATCCAACCAGTCCATTCTAAAGGAGATCAATCCTGGATGTTCATTGGAGGGACTGATGCTGAAGCTGAAACTGCAATACTTTGGCCACCTCATGCGGCGAGTTGACTCACTGGAAAAGACTCTGATGCTGGGAAAGGTTGGGGGCGGGAGGAGAAGGGGACGACAGAGAATGAGCTGGCTGGATGGCATCACCGACTCTGTGGACATGAGTTTGAGTGTACTCTGGGAGTTGGTGAGGGACAGGGACGCCTGGCGTGCTGTGATTCATGGCGTCGCGGAGAGTCGGACACGACTGAGCGACTGAACTGAACTGAACTGATGGAGAACAGTATGGAGGTTCCTTAAAAATTAAAAAGAGAACTAGCATATGACCTAGCAATTCTACTCCTGGGCATATACCCTGAGAAAACCATGGTTCAAATCGACACATGTACCCAGATGTTCATAGCAGCACTATTTACAATAGCCAGGACATGGAAGCAACCTAAACGTCCATCAACAGAGGAATGGATAAAGAAGTGGTACATATATATATAATGGAATATTACTCAGCCATATACAAGAACAAAATTGGGTCCCACTATGGATGTCAGACAGATTGAAGTCAGAAAGAGAAAAACAAATATCAGTTCAGTCACTCAGTCATGTCTGACTCTTTGTAACCCCTGGACTGCAGCACACCAGGGCTCCCTGTCTATCACCAACTCCTGGAGCCTACCCAAACTCATGTCCATTGAGTTGGTGATGCCATCCAACCATCTCATTCTCTGTCATCCCCCTCTCCTCCCACCCTCAATCTTTCCCAGCATCAGGGGCTTTTCAAATGAGTCAGATCTTCACATCAGGTGGCCAAAGTATTGGAATTTCAGCTTCAACATCAGTCCTTCCAATGAACACCCAGGATTGATCTTCTTTAGGATGGACTGGTTGGATCTCCTTGCAGTCCAAGGGACTCTCAAGAGTCTTCTCCAACACCACAGCTCAAAAGCATCAATTCTTCAGTGCTCAGCTTTCTTTACAGTCCAACTCTCACACCCATACATGACTACTAGAAAAACCATAGCCTTGACTAGACGGACCTCTGTTGGCAAAGGAATGTCTCTGCTTTTTAATAAGCTGTCTAGGTTGGTCATAACTTTCCTTCCAAGGAGTATGCATCTTTTAATTTCATATATATGGAATACGGAAAAATAGTATAGATGAACTTAAGTGCAAAGCAGGAATATAGACACAGATGTAGAGATCCAGCATATGGGAAAAAAGAGGACGGGCAGGGTAGGATGAATTGGGAGATTGGGACTGACACACACACTGAAAGTGCAAGTTGCTCAGTAGTGTCTGACCCTTTGTGACCCCATGGACTATACAGTCCCTGGAATTCTCCAGGCCAGAATACTGGAGTGGGTAGCCATTCCCTTCTCCAGGGGATCTTCCCAACCCAGGGATGTACACACTACTATGTATAAAATAGATAACTAATGAGAACCTACTGTATAGCACAGGGAATTCTATTCAATACCCTGTGGTGACCTAAATGGGAAGGAAATCCATAAAAGAGGTACACACACACATACACACTCATATAGCTGATTCATTTTGCTACACTGTAGAAACTAACACAACACTGTAAAGCAACTATACTCCAATAAAAATTAATTAAAAAAATAATTAAAACTAGGGACTCAAACACTTATACATAAGATCTCATACAGAACTAGTGACAATGGCCAAAAGCTAGAAACAAACCAGGCACTGTCAGTAGATAAATAGGTACATAAAATGTAGTATATACAAACACTGAGATATTATTCTTCCATAAAAAGGAATGAAATACTGATAGATGTTACAACAAGGGTGAACCTTGTAAACATTATAAGTGAAATAGTCACAGAAGGTCACATATTATATGATTCCACTTATATGAAATACCCAGAACAGGTAAATCTACAAAGACAAAAAGTAATGGATGGTTTCCAGGGGGTGACGGGAGTGCAGAATACAGAGTTACTGTTTCATGGGTATGGGGTTTTCTTTTGGGATGATAAAAAGTTCTTGGTGGTAGTTAGAGACTACTATGAATGTTCAGAAGAAATACTGTAACAAATTTAAGACATTAAAAAATGGTCTACATCAAAAAATGTCTTAAAAAATATACACACAAACAAGAATCCTCTCATTCTTGGGGTGAGGGGAAGGATAACTGCTGCTGCTATATTGAAAACATTCTGTATAGTGGGGTATAAATATAGACTTAAGTTAGAACTCTACTGCAGAAAGCCAATTCTAGCACCTGGTTTTTTGGACCAGGGTGGTAGCAACAAAGACAGTAAGAAGTAGTTGGATCCTGTACGTATTTTGATGGCAGAGCCACAAGAATTCTTTAGGGATTGTATGTAAGGTATGAGAAAGAATGGAATCACTAATAATTTCAGGAATTCTGCACCTAGCAACTGAAAGAATATTGTTGCCTTCAATAGTATAGAAAGACTAAAGCACAAATTGAATAATCAGAGTTTAGTTCAGGCCAAGTTGAGTTTAAGACGACTGAGTAGAGACTTGAATGAAAGTGAAAGTGACTCAGTTGTGTCGCTCTCTTTGCAACCCCATGGACTGTAGCCCACCAGGCTCCTCTGTCCATGGGATTCTTCAGGCAAGAATAGTGGAGTGGATTTCCATTTCCTTCTCCAGGGGATCTTCCAGAACCAGGGATTGAACCTGGTCTCCTGCACTGCAGGCATATTTTTTTACTGTCTGAGCTACCAGGGAAGCCCAAAAGAGATTTGAATAGGCATTTGGATATACAAGTCTAGAATCTGGGACAGAAATTTAGGCTGCAGATAGAAGACTTGAAAGTTGGTAGTGAAGTTAAAAAAACTGTTATACAGGATGAGAACATCAGGGAAGTAAATATAGATGCAGAAATAAAGAGAGATATGGACTGAGCCCTGGGACACATCCACCTTTAGTATGAGAAGAGATGGTCCCCGAAAGGTACTGAAGAGTATTAGCCAGTGAGAAGGAGCATTAACCAGTGGAAAACCAAGAAGAATATCTGTCCTGGAAGCTATACGAAGAAAAGATATCAAGGAGGAATGTGTGATAATTTGTGTCAAACCCTGTTGGTATCTCACATAAGAGACAGATTTTTGGAGCTACGTTATGAAATGCAAACCCACTTAAAGTGGTTGTTATTTAGAAAATTACCATTTCTTCACTTTGAAATGTTCTTTATTTTTGATGATTCATTGAAGTGTACTGAAGTACTTGAAGTGTACTGTCTGATATTAACAGAGCTACATGAGCTTTTATATAGTATTTTCATAGTTCAGTTCAGCTCAATTGCTCAGTCCTGTCCAACTCTTTGCGACCCCATGAATCACAGCACACCAGGCCTCCCTGTCCATCACCAACTCCCAGAGTTCACTCAAACTCATGTCCATCGAGTCGGTGATGCCATCCAGCCATCTCATTCTCCGTCGTCCCTGTCTCCTTCCGCCCCCAATCACTCCCAGCATCAGAGTCTTTTCCAGTGAGTCAACTCGTCGCATGAGGTGGCCAAAGTATTGCAGTTTCAGCTTCATCATCAGTCCTTCCAATGAACACCCAGGATTGATCTCCTTTAGAATGGACTGGTTGGATCTCCCTGCAGTCCAAGGGACTCTCAAGAGTCTTCTCCAACACCACAGTTCAAAAGCATCAATTCTTCAGTGATCAGCTTTCTTCACAGTCCAACTCTCACATCCATACATGACCACGGGAACATAGTAGAACTTTTAAAATCCTTTTGCTTTCATGCTAACAGTGTTGTATTTAAAGTGCGTCTCTTCACAACAACACATAGTTGGAACTTGTTTTATTATTCAGACTAATAGAACTGGATAAAGAAATATTTGTTCTTTTCGCACGTAATGCAACTACCGATATGGTTTCAGTTCAATTCAGTTCAGTAGCTCAGTCGTGTCCGACTCTTTGTGACCCCATGAACTGCAGCACACCAGGCTTCCTGTCCATCACCAACTCCCAGAGTCCACCCAAACCCACGTCCATTGTGTCGGTGACGCCATCCAACCATGTCACCCTCTGTCATCCCCTTCTCCTCCGGCCCTCAATCTTTCCCAACATCAGGGTCTTTTCAAATGAGTCAGCTCTTTGCATCAGGTGGCCAAAATATTGGATTTTCACTAACCCCTCCTGCACTTTGCACTACTTTTACCATATACTGTATGTATGTTATAAAGTACATAAGCAGTCAATAGAAAATATTTTAAATCACTGCTTATGACATTTTTCATTCATTCCTATCACTCTACAGTTCAACTTGGGAATATTTCTCTATTAGCTAGAAAAATTTTCCATCTTACTTATTACAGCATTAGATCATCAGACAAAGAACTCTCTCAGTTTATGTTCATCTGAAAACATCTTTATGTTAATTTTATTTGGAAGTTTACTTTTGCTGGGTATAAAATTCTAAGTAGGCATTTTTTACTAATTACTCTAAAGAAGTCATAACATTGTGCTCTAAATCCTATTATTTTTGACAAGAAGTCAAACTCATTCTGTTCCCCTGGATATACTGTCTTTTTCCCTCTGTCTGCTTTATTTTTTTATTTGCTTTTCAACAGTTTGACTATGATGTACCAGTGTGTCATTTTCCTTGTACTTTTAGAAAGGGCAGAGGAACCAGAGATCAAATTGTCAACATCTACTGGATCATTGAAAAAGCAGAAGAGGTCCAGAAAAACATCTATTTCTGCTTTATTGACTATGCCAAGTCTTTGACTATGTGGATCACAATAAACTGTGGAAAATTCTGAAAGAGATGGGAATACCAGACCACCTGACCTGCCTCTTGAAAAACCTGTATGTGGGACAGGAAGCAACAGTTAGAACTGGACATGGAACAACAAACTGGTTCCAAATAGGAAAAGGAGTACGTCAAGGTTGTATATTGTCACCCTGCTTATTTAACTTATATGCAGAGTACATCATGAGGAACGCTGGGCTGGAAGAAGCACAAGCCGGAATCAACATTGCCAGGAGAAATATCAATAACCTCATTTATGCAGATGATACCACCCTGATGGCAGAAAGTGAAGAACTAAAGAGCGTCTTGGTGAAAGTGAAAGAGGAGAGTGAAAAAGTTGGCTTAAAGCTCAACATTCAGAAAATGAAGATCATGGCATCTGGTCCCATCACTTCATGGGAAATAGATGGGGAAACAGTGGAAACAGTGGCTGACTTTATTTTTCTGGGCTCCAAAATCACTGCAGATGGTGATTGCAAACATGAAATTAAAAGACGCTTGCTCCTTGGAAGGAAAGTTATGACCAACCTAGACAGCATATTAAAAAGCAGAGACATTACTTTGTCAACAAAAGTCCGTCTAGTCAAGGCTATGGTTTTTCCAGTGGTCATGTATGGATGTGAGAGTTGGACTGTGAAGAAAGATGATCACTGAAGAACTGATGCTTTTGAACTGTGGTGTTGGAGAAGACTCTTGAGAGTCCCTTGGACTGCAAGGAGATCCAACCAGTTCATTCTAAAGGAGATCAGTCCTGGGTGTTCACTGGAAGGACTGATGTGGAAGCTGAAACTCCAGTACTCTGGGCACCTGATGCAGAGAGCTGACTCATTTGAAAAGACCTTGATGCTGGGAAAGATTGAGGGCAGGAGGAGAAGGGGATGACAGAGGATGAGATGGTTGGATGGCATCACCGACACAACGCACATGGGTTTGGGTGGATTCCGGGAGTTGGTGATGGACAGGGAGGGCTGGTGTGCTGAAGTTTATGGGGTCGCAGAGAGTCAGACACGACTGAGCAACTGAACTGAACTGAACCCAGATTTGAGTATGATGAGCTTCTTGAATCTGTGAGTTGATATTTATCACCAATTTTAGAAAAATATCAGCCATTTTCTCTTTTCCCTCAAGTATTAGATCATGTTTTATTATCCTTCATATCTCCAATGCTAATTTTTCCCCATTCATTTTTTGTTTTTTTACCCTCTGTTTCAGTTTGGATCATTTCTATCTTTTGCTCTGTCCAATCTGCCCTTAAAAGTAAATGTGTTAGTCACTCAGTCCTGTCCAGCTCTTTGTGATCCCATGGACTGTGGCCTGCCATGCTCCTCTGTCTGTGGAATTCTTCAGGCAAGAACACTGGAGGAGGTTGCCCTTCCCTTCTCCAGAGGATCTTCCTAACCCAGGGATTGAACCAGGGTCTCCTGCATTTCAGGCAGGCTCTGACCTAAATGGGAAGGAACTTCACAAAAGAGGGGGTATATGTATATGTACAGCTGATTCCCTTTGCTGAACAGCAGAAACACAATACCGTAAAGCAACAAGACTCCGATAAAATTTTTAAAAATTAAAAAAAAGTAAAATGGAGAGGAGGGGGAGGGAGAGAGTGAGAACATGTCCAGAGATGCAAGCTGATGGATGAAGTACTGAAGGGGGAGATGAACTCCACTGATTCACACTGACTTCTCAGTCCTTCCATGAAACTCCAAGGACTGCAGCTGTAGAACTCCAAAAGGAGCTACTCCCCAAAGATAGTAGAAGAGAATGCTTGGGAGGACAAGTGGGATAAGAAACAGAAAAAACAGAGAATAGGGAAGGAGCAATATATCCTTCAGAGACAGAGAAATAGGAAATGCAATTAAGAGTGGTTAAGACTTCACACTCCCAATGCAGGGGGTCAGGGGAATAGATTCTACCTGCTGCAAGTAAGACCTGGTGCCACATGCAGCCAAATAAATAAATAATTTAAAAAAAAAAGAGGTGAAGAGCTGGGCTTTCTGATAAATAGAAATCTGATGGAAAACTAGAAGAATGATCAACTGCTAATGACATGAGAAAGGATGCTCAAGGATATGGTGATTAGAACTGTGGACCGAAAACTGGGACTCTGTCTTTGCAGTGTGCAATGAAACCACTCTGAAATCTGGAGCAAATGAATCTGTCTTCTCTGCTATAATTAGATTATTACTTCTGTGTTGATGATTCTTAGATTATCTCCATAGTATAAGTTGTATACTCCTTAGTATAAGTATAGTATACTTATACTCCTTAGTATAAGTATATATTTGTGTGTGTTGTTTTTATATTTGAACATGTACATGACAAAAATAATTTAAAATGTACTAGAATGGAAAACACTTGCTCTACTATCCTAATTCTGCAGAGATCTAGAAGTTATACAGGTTGCCTAATTTCTTGGTTCCAGAACTTTGCTAAGAATCTATTTTCTTGAGTCTCACTCCCAAATTCTATTTTGTTTTTCATCCGTGTTTTTACACAGTCACTTCCACGTGAACAGGTAAAGCACTGCTACAATATGAACTTCAAAGTACAAAGGGGCAGGTGCCTTGCTAGCAGAAAAATGTCATCACAGAAGGAAAAGTTGCAAAAATGGCCACTTTACACAATAATCTCTGGTTTTTTCCCTTACAATAAACATGATAATTATTACTGTTCCTGGTTTTTAGAGGAAGTGAGAAAGCAAATAGGTCAGTCAGTAAGTGATAAAGACAGCATTGCTCCCAGCCAAGGATAACTTTATGGAAAACCTACAATCCTCAGCAATCTGACAGAGTCACTGAAAATTTCCCACAACTCTTAACTCTTCATTTTCCATATTAAGCACTGGGCCACAGAATCATGCTTTAACTACTCATTATTAGTTCATGATTGTTTCCATGTCTGTACTGCACTTACTCTATGTAAGCTACTCTGGTTAAGAACTGTAGAGGGACTTCCCTGCCACTCTAGTGGTTAGGGATTCTGGCCTTTCACTACTGAGGGCCCAGGTTCAATCATTGGTTGGAGAACTAAGATCCCATAAGCATGGAATGGTTCAAAAAATTGTGGCATGGCTCAAAAAAACCCAACCAAACAAAAACCAAACCAACACAAAAAAACACCACTGTAGAAATTGGAGTAAGGAGTATTTTCCCCTGGGAGAGGGTATATCCTTTTCTTCTTCTGGCAACTAGGATGAGTGACTGATTACTTTGATCCAATCAGGAATTGCACTGGGTTGAGGCTAGGTTGCCCCATCATTTAGTTTTGGCCACTGCGTGATTTCAAATGGCTTGAAGGCAAGATCTGCACTATGTATATTGACCTCTCTCTGATTTCCAGCTCCACCTTCAGCTTCCCATGTCTCCTTGTACTCAGCTAAATTCTAGGAAGATTATAGGAAGATAAATAGGAATTAGGGAAAACCTCTAAAACGTGAAGCTATTCCACATTCCAATCTATTACCAGGTAGTTTTAAGTTTTGCTGGCATCTCTTTACCCTAGAAAGTCCTTCTGCCTATGGCATGCCTAATCATTATCCTATCCACGTTCAACCAGGATAATTTGCCGCTGGTTGAAACCGGCTACCAGTCTTTACTCACTTAGTAAAGGCTTGCCCTTCTCTGGGATGCAGCTCCTTTGTATTTCTGTGCACCGACAGTGCTTGCTAGCTTTAAAATATATGTAGATTTTATGGTTATCTATAGTATTAAAGCAGGAGTGATGGTCTGTCGTGAACTTTTTCATTCCAGCAGAAGATAAATGTTTACCCATGTATTTTTATTTAACTCTTTCCCTTTTTATCTTCCAATTTCCTTTTCCAAACCCATGAAATAAGAGGGTTTTTATATACACCTCCTCCTTTCTAGTCCCAAATAACTAGCTAAGCATTAATCACAATTATTGGCATTTGCTATATATTTTGAAGGTATTCTATGACCTAAATCCCTGTTTTAGCAATTAATCTGCAGAAATGTAGGGAGACCAGTGCCAAAAGAATGTATTAAATTTCTTTTGAACTAAACAGATAGGCTTACAAGGGAATTATCTTGGCTGTAAAGACATACTTTGAATGTCAAAGGCTGACATTATTTCTGTGCAAGTAAAAATCCTAATGCTTCTCTCTACCCCCAAGTCCCACACCCACAATATGGATATCCCAAACCAATTAGGGCCAAGTTCACAGGCTTGAGAAAGCAATATAGATTAGGCTATATATTTTTAAAATATTAGTTCTACACTAGAACCTCATTTAGTGTAGTAACAATGAGGATTTTTTTCCAAAATGAAGGCAAATACAAAAGACTTCTTTCATGGCAGATTCTTTAGAAGAGTGAAAACTCAACTTTAGAAAGTCACATGAAGACGACGACAGAGACTTGAGTGATGCAGATACAAGCCAAGGGATGCCCGTCATTCCCACTCAGGAACCACCAGGAGCAAGAAGAGAGACATGGAACAGATTCTCCCTGAGTGCCACCGGAAGGCACCAACCCTACCAGCACCTTGATTTTGGTCTTCTGGCTTCTAGAACTGTAAGAGAATACACTGCTGTTGTTTTAAGCCACCCGGTTCATTGTAAGTTGTGAAGGTAGTCCCAGGAAACGTAGTCAAGATTTAATTGTTGCCTTCAAGACAACCCAGTGGAAGAAAAGCAAGAAAATGTGTCTCTGTTCTTTTCTTTTTCTCTTTGATATTGATCATGACATAGTATGGAGAAAAGATTTTTTGTTTGCATGTTTATCACATGTATCTACAAAGAATAAACTAATATCTAACTATCCAAACAAAAATAAATAACGAAAAGTCAAAGGTTGAAAGAACAGTGACAATAAGAAAATGTTCCAGAATATCATGACAAGGGGATTAGCAGATTGATGAATGTGCCATGCTTGAGAGAGCAACATGAAGTGAAAAAACTGTATGCAGCTAGAAGTAACACAAATCTAAATTACTAGCAATTATAATGATACCATTCAATGAGAACTGTACTACACTCTGCTCATTGCTTAATATCATGTAATATAAAGCAACTCTATGCAATAGGTCTTATGATCCCAATATTCAAATGAGAAAAACTGAAGCCCTGAAAGTTTAACTTGATGCATGTCACACAGGCAAGTTGCAAAACAAACATTTGAATTCCAAGTCCATAGGGCCATAAAAATCTCTAAGTTTTAGTTTGAAGAGTCTGTGCTCCACTACTTCATTTCAACAGGAGGAAAAAAATGAAATATCTAGGCTATTGATTTAGATGGAAATTTAGAATTCCTCTAATTTTGTTTGGAGAAAATTATAAATGATTTATATAATTCTTCCCTAATTGCTCTCTGAAGCAATATCCGATTTGATACTTGCTTTGTAACTACTAATTATTTTATAGAAATAGGAAAGTTTACTTATCATAAGGCATATCCAGGGTGTTTGAGGTGGACTTTCTTTTGAGTAGAAAGGCAGAGTGAAGATTCTTTGGGCAAGTTAAGTGAGTAATGACAAGTTGATAAAAATCAAACATTTATACCCATATCTTTTCATCAGAGAAAATATTTTGTAAGAGAAAAACTGCAACACTAGAAGGCGAGGAAAGACTAATTGAAACACAACTGTGAAAGGGCAATTTTTGAAAACACATTATTTTGGAAATCAGATATTCTCACTAGTAGATTTTTAAAACGTGGCCTGGAGAGGAGGAAAAAAGAAAAATGGAGCAAGAAGAAGGGCTTACTTTGGATTTCTTTAAAAAAAAAACAAAAAAAAAAACCTCTTGTCTCTTTCAAAGGAGCACTATCCATTCAAGCTGTGCAAATTACAACATGCAATTATATTTCCTTCCACTAAGTGTGAGGCCTCCTTAAGTCTGCTGAGGATTTTCCCCAGACGACTATCATTGCTGATGGGCCATCACAAGTCCTGCCAGTTCAGTGATTCAGAGCCTCCATTGACCAGACACGGAAATCTGCCACCATCCAGCACTGACAAAGGGAGATAAATAGCCGAGTGTGGTCAGTGAGCAGATGATTCTGTTGCCAAGAGCATTTCCTCGTTTCTTGAGTGGGATCACAGCACATTTAACAGAAGAGATGGCTGGAGACAGATCCCCAAGGCACTCACTGAGAAAGAGCCCTCCAGACCAGCATTGCCATTGCCAAATGTTATGATGTCCAATTACCCCTGGCACTTTCTTCAGTTGCTACTGCCATGATGCTTAGGCAATTAAGCAATTCTAGTGATATGAAGTCCTACCATCCTTCTTGTGCCTAAATAGATGACAGAATTGATTGTCTGAGGTCATACGTAAGGTCAATATTCAACAATCACTCCACAAATACTCTATGTGAAGCCAAGTGAGGAGCAAATTGAAGAATACAGGCCTCTGTTTGTCTAATGCTTTGCTTACACTTGAGATAGATTTCTCTCTTCCTAGAAGCACAGAATGATAAATATAGCTCCAGATGATAAAAATGATAGTGACTCTATAGTTAAAAATAAATTAATTAATTTAAAAAGATAATATTAAGGCCCCTTTTTAGTAGGTTTTTGCTATTTGCCATCTTGGTCATTTGAAGCTGCACACGACTGAGTGACTGAACTAAACTGAATCAAGACTTTGTTTCAGTAGCTGAATTCTTATCCACTCATTTGATTTTTAGTGCTATTGAAGTAAAAGGCATTTGAACAATAGTCCATGGTTGGTCTGTTTTCTAGTTATTTATATTTCTAAGAATTCACTTTACTGTAATAGCAAGGAGTGGCCATGTAAAGTGATAAGTCAAAATGACATGGCTGGGCGACTTCCCTGATGGTCCAGGGGTTAAGACTTTGCCCCACAATGCAGGGGGTGTGGGTCTGACCTCTGATCAGGGAGCTAAGATTCCACATGCCTCGCGGCAAAAAACCCAAAACATGAAATTACCAAAAGCAATATTGTAACACATTCAATAAAGACTTGAAAAATGGTCCACATCAAGTCATGTACCCGTTGCTATAATTAAAACGGATAACCAACAAGATCCTACTGTATAGCAGAGGGGAACTCTGCTCAATGTCGCATGGCAGCCTGGATGGGAGGGGAGTTTGGGGAGAATGCACACATGTATATGAATGGCTGAGTCCCTTTGCTGTCCTCTGAAACTATCACAAATTATTAATTGGCTATACTCTAACACAAAATGAAAACTTTAATAGTAATAATAAAAAAGAAAGGCACTAAAATCATTAACTTGAGATATCAGTTGTTTGAGATTAGCAATAATGTTTTGCCAAGACATATGCTTGGCTACATGTATTTCCCTAGCCAAAAAAATTCATAAATACTGACTCTTCTTTGACTCTTCAAATCAGTCCCCTCAGAGATACTGAGAGGATTCTTCCTGGGCTATCAATTACTGTATAGCTGGAATAAAACTCTCGTGTTCTTATTATTAAAAAAAGCAAAACAAATCTTTTAATGACATGGCTGGTTATAAACTGGTTAATTCCTATTAAATGGGTGTTAATGTCACATGACTTGGTTAACAACTACAATTGAAAGGTTTTCAATTAAGAAGAGCACATTTAAAAAGAGCATGTCTTCCTATGATACAGCATCACTCATTTTTGTTAGGTTTTATTTAGAATAAAATTTCTTCCATACTGGTCATTCAGGAACTTTCAGCCACATGAAACAGAGCACAATTCAAAACAGCATGAGCAATAAGTACATTTAGCAAAATGATTAAAGTCCAGAGACCTTTCACAAAGTTGGTTAGTTCAGCAGCTTGATGATATTTCTAAACACTCAGGCTTTTCTTTTCTAGGGTAACTGCCTTGTCACCATGTGGCCGGCACATTTCTGGTTGCAGGTTTTAAAGTCCAAAGTCATGGAAACACTCATGGTCCAGACAACTGGGATGACTGGTTACCTATTAACTCTCACATCTTTAGAGTGTTAGCCTACTCCTCAGACTGTACTCTTGTTGCTAAAAATTTCACTGGCTCCAGCTGTCCTCATTCTAACACATTCAGAGATAGGACAGGCTATGACTCTTCCCATGTCTCCACATCGGAGCAAATAAATTGTCCCAGAACCTTCCAGACTTCACCAGCATCCCACCAGCCAAGCCTGTACATCACATTCCCCCAACAAGTCATTGGCAAAGGAAATGGAATTGGCATGACAGGCTTACCCCAATCTGGATTCAGCCCCTTGAGGTTGGAAAGTCATCTTCCCTAAGTACAGTCATGAGGCGAACAAGGCAGAAGGGTACTGGGAGGTGATAGCTTCGAATAGCGTCCATGTAGCAGATACTGCTGGATGCTTGTGCATTTTATTTTGTAATGTATCTTTATCACCCTGCTCCTATAGGTTCCTTAGGGAAAAGGGTATTTTGTCCCCTTGTCCCCATCCACATTTTAGGATGTCGGGAAATGGGAAGAGCCGGACCGTCCCAGGTGACAGATATTCCTTCTCTCCTCTCTGCACTGTGATCATAAGCCATAGCAATACAAGTTAGGTTTCCATGACCTAAGACAAGTGATGCTAATATTTAAGACAAGTGATGCTAATATTTCTAGAATTTCCATCCTCCAGGAAAACTGGATTCCAGCTTTGCAGACCTGAGATTCTTTACCAATAAAAATTAATCCATGGACTTGTCTTGTGGTCCAGTGTTTATAAGAATCTGCCTGTCAATGCAGGGGACACCGGTTCAATCCCTGGATCAGGAATATTCCACCACGGGGCAACTAAGCCCAGGCACCACAACTACTGAAGCCCAAGTGCTCTAGAGCATGTGCTCTGCAATAAGAGCAGCCACCACAATGGAAAGCCTGTGCGTTGCAACTAGAAAGTAGTCCCCCCACTCACCACAACTAGAGAAAATCCCACGTAGCAATGGAGATCCAGAACAAACCAAAGATAAATCAATTTAAAGAAAACAACAACAAAAAAACCTATTTGTTTCTTTACAATGCACCTATCTACCATCGAGGGCTAGAAATGTCACCACTAACACTGCATTGGAGGAGAAGCAAAGTGCGTCTTTCATATGATCTTGTGTTTATTTGGGAAGCTACCTTGCTATCCGTATCACAGAAAGCTAGTCAAAAAAAGGCTGACTAGCAGAACCACCAATTTATGGATAAAATATCCCTCAGTCTGAAAGAATGTTCTGTCTTGTCTTTTAGAGAGAGCAAGACTCATTTCAAATTCATTTTCAATTTTTTTTCTCAGATTGTCAATAGCCAAAACACGATTTAAGCCTGAGTCCTCTTTAGCAGCATTTCAAAGATGGACTGAAGTAGCTACTAAGTTACAGGTTAAAAAAAAAAAGAAATTAACCAAAGGTGTCAAACATTAAAGTAACTCATTTTTCCTGCCTAAACTGCTATCTCTGTGAGACTTAAAAATGACTGAAGTAACTAACACCTAATACCTTCCATATTTTCAATGAACTGCAATACAACAACCCTGTTTGTAGCTCTTTCAGAATGTCTTGTGCTGAGGGTTTTTTCCTGCACTTACCCCCCGCTCCACACAGGACCTTTTAAGCCACATCTGTGGAAACACACAAACCATGGTGGATATTCTCTGCAAATGCAAATATTTGTAAAATACTCTCCAAGTGAATGGGCACGGAGTTCGCTGATAGTTTGGAATAATTAAAAGGGCTCTGTGGGCAAATGTCAAAATAGAAAAAATATAGCAGAAAATGGGGTAAAGTGACAATACAAATGTCCAGAACCCTGTATTATCACTTGCTGTACATCTCACCAGACAGCTGATTCCCTGCTCGGTATGGGTTTCAGCATCTAGTGATTTATTGGGTAATTCAGCATTTGCCAGTATGTCTTGTGCTAATTAAATGCATCGCACTCTATTCAGAAATGTCACAATTGATTTGTCTTCTGCAAGCACTGACTTTATTTCAATCTTCTGAAAAAGATTTTATGAGTCCCAGATAACTTATCCTGGCACATTCATTTCCCAGGGTGGCTTCTGCATGTGAGGGCAGTATGAGAGGAAACCCTCGGTGAACATTCGATACAAATACCTTTGCAGACATCTTATTTATCCGTCACATGCCATACAGCAGAGAAACAGCCTAGGTATGGCCCAATTACAAACCACCCCATTAGCTTATAAAAGCATTTAAACATGACAGAAGTTAATGGAAAATGATACTGGCAGATCTCACTGGATGATTGTTAGATCAATCCCAAAACAGGTACTTTGAAAGTGTGTTATTTATTACGAGGTGTCTACTTATTCTCAAATTGATTTTGACTGAATTTAGCTATTAACTAGCTTGCATACAAGAGGAAACCACATAATGTCATTTCACGGGCAGGGAGAGGGAATGAGAAAAATGCAGCACAGTAAAGTTTTTAGGAGACAATGCATCTCACACTCTCACAGAACACCAGCAGTCACGCTGGACTATGAGCTGCTACTTAATTCCAGGTAGGTTTCCCTCATGGCACACCTTGCTCTGAATCCAGATACAGCCTCTATAGTTAGCGTCTTCTTTAAGGATGAGCCACAGGAAAAATACCCAACTAAGTCCAGAGGAAATAAAAGTTCAGTTCCAAACAGCCACTGCTCATGAACTGATTATCTGTGTCACAGAAAGAGAAAGAAGACCATATATGTCCTATTGGAAAACAGCCATCACTGTATTATCCACGCAGCAAAAGATGGCTCAAAGATGAGAGACAATGAAGTTTCCAACAGGACAACTTTAGAGGGCACTTTTTTTCTGGAAATTAGTAACTCACTAGCTTGTATTAACCATTTTTTCTCCTTGTTTATATTAATATTGTGTCTGAGTACAAAGATACCTGATTGAATAGTAATAATATCAGTTTTCAGAGTCTATTTGTTCTCCTAGTCAAGACGTGCTTTTTCTTTGAAACTCAAGGTTATGCTAATCATAAGGGCAGAGCTCTTTATGGGGTCCTATTGAAATGGCCACTGTTCTATCTATTTTAGGGAAAGTTAAGGATATGTGAGATTAATTAATTTATTCAGCAGTCCTTCAAATCAGACATCTTACCCTATTTCTAATATAGTGCAATCAAATAATTTTAAGTCATTCAGTGGGATCGGGTTTGTGAATAGCTGAAGTAAAACTGCAAATGACTATAGCAGGTTTTTCAACAAAAACACAAAAAGAATGTATGAAGCAATAGTGTACCAACTAATTTCTTATACTTTTAAACTTGAAGGTAAACTACAATTTTCTCTGAATAGAATAGGAAACTGAGATGCAAATTAGTTGTGATCCTACTTAAAAGTATACAAAGAGCTGCAAAATGGCAGAGTACATGCTAAGTCATTTCAACTGTGTTTGACTCTTAGAGACCCTATGGATTGCAGCCCGCCAGGCTCCTCTGTCCATGGGATTCTCTAGGCAAGAATACTAGAGTGGGTTTCCATGCCCTCCTCCAGCAGATCTTCCAGACCCAGGGATCGAACCCGCAAACCTTATGTCTCCTGCACTGGCAGGCAGGTTCTTTACCACTAGCACCAACTGAAACTCAAAAACAGACTTCTGTCTGCAAAAATCCATCTCTTTCCATCATCATGCAGTTGAAACTGCATTGCAGGGCACTATATAAACAAAATCAAAACATTACCAGGAAAAAATGGATTCACCCAATTTTAGATCATGTGGTTCCAGAGCCTATATTCTCAAATGCAGAAGTGTAATAGTTGCCATGGTATGTTGTCCAAATCTCCCCTTCAGGATGAACACCCTCATTCCCTGACTGCCTGAAATCTTGGAGACTTGAGTTCTTATCTCAGCCCCTCTCTAGGAACAGACATTAGTCCAGTTCACATACCCTTCCAGAAGGTAGCAAATACCCTATGACTGAAGGGGTATAAAGTCTTGACCCCTTGCCTCAAGGTAAGATGACTCTTAAGACCATCTCAGCTTTGGAAGTCTCTGTGGGATTCACTCAGGTCTCTGTTTAAACTGCATTGTAATCTGACTTTGCTAACATCTGCTGGATCATAGAAAAAGCAAGGCAATTCCAGAAAAACATCCACCTCTGCTTCATTGACTACACTAAAGATTTTGACTGTGTGGATCACCACAAACTCTGGAAAATTCTGAAAGAGATGGGAATACCACACGACCTAACTGCCTCCTGAGAAACCTGTATGCGGGTCAAGAACCAACCGTTAGAATCGAACATGGAACAATGGACTGGTTCAAAATTGAGAAAGGAGTAGGTCAAGGCTGTATATTGTCACCCTGCTTATTTAACTTATATGCAGAGTACATCATGAGAAACGCTGGGCTGGATGAAGCACAAGCTGGAGTCAAGATGGCCAGGAGAAATATCAACAACCTCAGATGAGTAGATGACACCACCCTAATGATAGAAAGGAACTAAAAAGCCTCTTGATGAAAGTGAAAGAGGAGAATGAAAAGGCTGGTTTAAAACTCAATATTCAAAAAACAAGGATCAGAGCATCCAGTCCCATCACTTCATGGCAAATAGATGGGGAAACAAAGGAAACAGTGAGAGACTTTATTTTCTTGGGCTCCAAAATCACTGCAGATGGTGACTGCAGCCATGAAAATAAAAGATGCTTGCTTCTTGGAAGAAAAGCTATGACAAACCTAAACAGTGTTTGAAAAAAGCAGAGACATCAGTTTGCTGACAAAAGTCCATCTAATCAAAGCTATGGTCTTTCCAGTAGTCATGTATGGATGTGAGAGTTGGACCACAAAGAAGGATGAGTGCCAAAGAATTGATGCTTTGAAACTGTGGTGCTGGAGAAGACTCTTTAGAGTCCCTTGGACAGCAAGGAGATCAAACCAGTCAATTCTAGAGGAAATCAACCTTGCATATTCATTGTAAGGACTGAAGCTGAAGCTCTAATACTTTGGCCATCTGATGTGAAGAGATGACTCATTGGAAAAGACCCTGATGCTGGGAAAGATTGAGGGCAGGAGAAGGGGGCAACAGAGGATGAGATGGGTGGATGGCATCATTGACTCAATGGACATGAACCTGAGCAAACTCTAGGAAGACAGTGAAGGACTGGTAGCTGGTATGCTGCAGATCATAGGGTCACAAAGAGTCAGAAACGACTGAGCGACAGAACAATAACAACTCTGAAAAGAGTGTAAAAGAGTGAAGCATAATGTTGAGAGGCAAGTGGAGTATATGTAGCATAACTTCTAATTCCCCCAACCCTTCTCACTGCCCCCCAGTATTTGAATTTTTGAAAGCTGTACAGGCGAGAGAGTAGCATTGACATATATGTGTAAAATACCATATGTAAAATAGCTAGCTAGTGGAAACCTGTGGTATAGCATAGAGAGCTCAGCTAGGTGCTCTGTGATGACCAAGAGGCATGGGATGGGGGTGGGTAGAGGGGAAGCTCAAGAGGAAGGGGATATATATACACATATAGCTGATTCATTTTGCTGTAAAGTAGAAACGAACACAACACTGAAAAGCAGTTTTACTCCAATTAAAAAAAAATCTGTACAGGTAATCCTGATGACCTTTAAGTGACTGGTTCACTGCATAAAAATTACCTCTCTGCACTGATCATCAACAGGCAAAATTTTTAATATGGACACAGACACAAATTTTATGAGATTTTATTTATAATTACTTTTTAATACTTATTTGTAGGTTCCATTCACCTAAGAATGTAAAAAAAAAAACAACAACAACACTGAATATTTGTAATAATGCTTTATGAAAATCTAAGGAAACCATTACAAAGGTACTTCAGTGACTATTTGAACAGGAACAAGAATTCAGCTTCCAGTTCTCTGGGAGTTAAGAAACTTACTACCTTGTTTGTTACCCTTGAAGATTCCCAAGGGGAGCCCTGAAGGTCACAAGAAATCAGCAAGGTCAAGGTACTCAAGTGCTTAACAAATAAGACGACAGAGTCATCAGTCACGGGCAGGGGCATCTTCCTATGAAGGGAGCAGCTATTGGGTTTAAGGGATCAGTCCATCTCAGTCATACTTTATCTTATTTCTGCAGAAGGAAGAGGTAATCTAGGAATAAGTAAGGGGGGTCAACTCACTTCCCAGAGTTGGTCAATTGCTCCTTTCTTTATGCAGAGCCTTTTCATAGAAGAGAATCAAAAGAGGAGAGGAGAAAGGTACTTGCTGTCAGGTGTTAGGATAAAACGTTCAAGACTTTTCCCTTATGGCAAGTCATGGGGCCTGCACCAGAACCCTCCAGATTAATTTCACTGACAAAAAAGAATAAGATGACCTTTTTGATTATCCATTTTAAACATAGTAGTGTGTCCATGTTGATTTGAAACTCCCTGACTATGCCTTCTCTAAATTCTGCTCAGTGTTATGTGGCAGTCTGGATGGGAGGGGAGTTTGGGGAAAAATGGATACATGTATATGTATGGCTGAGTCCCTTTGCTGTCCACCTGAAACTATCACAATACTGTTAATAGGATATACTACAAAATAAAATAAAAAAATTTTTTAAAAGAGTAAGATGAGAAAAATACAGCAAACTTCAACATCAGCACAGACACATTTTTACAGATGCATTTTTTTGGTAGTAGAAAAAGCTGTGTTTTTAAAATACTTAAAAGGAAAAAATAGAACTGAAATTACAATATAAATTCTGTAAAGAATGCACTTTGAATGTATTTTTGTCTTGAATTCATGTAATAACAGTATGATGCATACCTCATATGAGAAGATGTTACTAACACAGCTACAATGCTTCCTTTTCATTTAAATACCACAGCAAGTAGGTGCATAACGCTTTTGTTTAGGAAGAGTGCATAAATACGTTCATCCCCACAATGACATGAAATGTAAGCAGGATTTTGGATAAAATGACGTTTAAGTGTTTCTAATTTTTCCCACAATAAGACATCAATTTCACTTTTTTTTTTTAGAAGCATGGGTATTATTAATTCTACCCTCTAATTTCTTTCTGTTCTTTTTGATCAGTATTTGACATAGTTATACTATAAAGGATCTGTTTCTCATAGACAAAGACTGCAAGCTACAAAGGGAAGCAATGGAAGTTTCTGAGATCAGGGAGCCTGAATATGGGACCATAATTAACTGACATAGACAGATGTGTGGATCAGCTTCTACGAGGTCAATGCAGAGAAAGCAATTTCTGTCATGTGGCCATAAAGGATGTTTCCATAAAGTCATCTCTAGAACTCAGGAGGGGAATGAAAGTAATCATTTCCCTGTGGATGCTTCACTGTGATTCAGCGTAGACCTGACTCTGACATTTGTGAGACAGAAGGTTAAGATGACAAATACAAACATGTATTACATGTGTCGAAATATTTACATGTTAAAAATCAGTCTAAAAACTATGAAAACATTTGTTTGACCACTTTAACAAATTACCTTTATAATGACAAAGTAGAAAAATGTATAGAAAGCTGTGGCTTTTATAACATTGCAAATCAGTAAAACAGCAAATGACTAAATTTAAATTTTTTTACAGATCAGGATGTTTTGTTGATGCATCAGTAAGTCATAAGACATATAATTTGCAAATTATAATTAATTCCATGAAGTTTATTTTTCATATGTTCCTTTCCACAAAATCAATAATTATGGTGGTATAATGTTCATTGGAAGGACTGATGCTAAAGCTGAAGCTCCAATACTTTGGCCACCTCATGTGCAGAGTTGACTCACTGGAAAAGACTCTGATGCTGGAAGGGATTGGGGGCAGGAGGAGAAGGGGACAGCAGAAAATGAGATGGCTGGATGGCATCACTGACTCGATGGACATGAGTTTGAGTGAATTCCGGGAGTTGGTGATAGACAGGGAGGCCTGGCGTGCTGTGATTCATGGGGTCACAGAGTCGGACATGACTGAGCGACTGAACTGAATAAAGATAGATATATATACATATATTTGCCCAATTATATCAGTAATCATCTAAAGAATTATTTTTGTGTATTCTATAGTATTTTTTCATTTGGTGAAACTTTAACTGTTAATGTTTTTGGCATTATGCTTTGTACCATTTATTAAATAAAAATTTTAAAAAAATAAAAAAATAAAGAATTATTTACAGTAGAGATCAAGTGATAATTTTTGACTATATTTCATCCAAAATGTAAATTAATGTTTACACAAAAAATACAAAATCATTTTATTTACTTTTTTAAAGATATTTTCTTCCATAATAGAGTTATTAATTAAAACAAAAGTAAAATACAAATTACATTTAAGATTTACCAAAACTTTTATCAATTTAAGTTGCTGATTTTAACTAAAATTGGACATCCATTTATTTTTTGAAAATTTAACTAGTATAGAAATAAAACTATTTGTAAATCCAGGGCTCAATGTTCATCTAATTGCCAACGTAAAGAATTGATACCATGCTTCACACACCTAGACCTACATATTTACAAATAAGAGTGGGCTTCCTTGGTGACTCAGACAGTAAAGAATCCACCTGCAACTTGGGAGACATGGGTTCAATCCCTGGGTTGGGAAGATCCCCTGGAGGAGGGCATGGCAACCAACTCTAGTATTCTTGCCAGAATTCCGTGGGAAGGAAGGAGGAGGAGGAGGCCCAATATGGCCTGGTAGGCCATACTCCACAGGGTCGCAAAGAGTCGAACACAACTGAGCAACTAAGCACCACACATGAACTATTTGATGTCACCAAATTTTCCTCTGCCAATACCTATAGCTATTATGAATATTACAAAACTGTGAGTACTTCCAAAACCAGGGACTGGAAAAGGAAGGGGAAAATTGAAACTGAGCAGGATACCCAGGGGCTCCCAGGCAGGGAAGTCTTTCAAATAGTTGCTAATCAGGAGAGGAAGGGAAGGCAGAGATAAGGGAGGAGCAGTGGAGAACAACACTATAGCCTTAGGGCAAAGTCCCCCTCAAAAGATATGCACAATATCTTTAAACTCTTCTGCACGGAGAAGGCAATGGCAAGCCACTCCAGTACTCTTGCCTAGAAAATCCCATGGATGGAGGAGCCTGGTAGGCTGCAGTCCGTGGGGTCGCTAAGGGTCGGACACGACTGAGCGACTTCACTTTCACTTTTCACTTTCCACTTTCACACATTGGAGAAGGAAATGGCAACCCACTCCAGTGTTCTTGCCTGGAGAATCCCAGGGAAGGGGGAGCCTGGTGGGCTTCCGTCTATGGGGTCACACAGAGTCAGACACGACTGAAGTGACTTAGCAGCAGCAGCAGCAAAAGTAAAACTCCCACCAAAGAGAAGACCTAGAGAGGTCACAGTTTGATAACTTCAAAGCTCATCAGGAGATCACCTGTTCAATTCAGTTCAGTTCAGTCGCTCAGTCGTGTCTGACTCTTTGTGACCCCATAAATCACAGCATGCCAGGCCTCCCTGTCCATCACCAAATCCCAGAGTTCACTCAAACTCACGTCCATCAAGTCGGTGATGCCATCCAGCCATCTCATTCTCTGTCATCCCCTTCTCCTCCTGCCCCCAATCCCTCCCAGCATCAGAGTCTTTTCCAGTGAGTCAGCTCGTCGCATGAGATGGCCAAAGTATTGCAGTTTCAGCTTTAGCATCAGTCCTTCCAATGAACACCCAGGATTGATCTTTAAAATGGACTGGTTGGATCTCCTTGCAGTCCAAGGGACTCTCAAGAGTCTTCTCCAACACCACAGTTCAAAAGCATTAATTCTTCGGCGATCAGCTTTCTTCACAGTCCAACTCTCACATCCATACATGACCACTGGAAAAACCACAGCCTTGACTAGACGGACCTTGGTTGGCAAAATAATGTCTCTGCTTTTGAATATGCTATCTAGGTTGGTCATAACTTTCCTTCCAAGGAGTAAGCATCTTTTAATTTCATGGCTGAAATCAGCTTCCGCAGTGATTTTGGAGCCCAAAAAAATAAAGTCTGACACTGTTTCTACTGTTTCTCCATCTATTTCCCATGAAGTGATGGGACCATATGCCATGATCTTAGTTTGTGATTGTATGGGGCCCCCTAACGCTCAGGGCAAGGATTAAGACTAGAGGACTCCATCCTACTACCCCACCAGAAAAGTTGAAACTGTTTTGTTTCACTAAATTCACAACTTATTTTTGTATGAAAGATCAGAGATACGTGGGTGTTGGGTAAAGGCTAATCCAGTAGGAAAGGTGGAACCTGTGAGAAACTAGAAAGGACAGGACTACATAAAGTAGGTATTCAAACTCAAAGGCAATTTGTAAACACTTCAAGATTTACTATAAATTATTCTCAACACATACCAACAGACACCCACAAACACACACACAAGGTCACTATTGAGATTTGTTGTTGTTATTGTTTAGCTGCTAAGTCATGTCTGACTCTTATGCAACACCATGGACTGTAGCCAACCAGGCTCCTCTCTCCATGGAATTTTCCAGATAAGAATCCTGGAGTGGGTAGCTGTTCCCTTCTCCAGGAAATCTTCCTGACACAGGGAACAAACCCAGGTTTCCCACATTGCAGGTGGATTCTTTACTGTCTGAATCACCTGGGAAGCCCTATGTGAGATTATAGATGTATAATAAACTTGATTGTGATAAGCATTTCACAATGTATACGTTTTTTAAATCATCATATTGTGCACCTTAAAAATATCACATTGTACAAGCTAAATATATATACTTTTTAATCTGTCAATCATAACTCAATAAAGCTAGAAACACAGAATTCGGGGCCAAATTTGAAACCACTGTGATCCATCCTATGAGACTACAGCAAATTATACGAAATAATTTGTTCTACAACAACAAATATGTATGTTACAGATGCAACGCTTATAGGTGCTACTCAGGAAATGACTTCCAGCCCCCACGCAATCCCAACTGAAAAAGCACAGTTCAAGTAAACCCTGAAGCTTAAATTTTGAGAAAAGAGTTTCCTTCTTTGTCTCAACAGATTTATATATATCACACACAGAGATTTACTTTTTTCTGGAACTAATTATATACACATATAATTTATAAATTGTATATCTAGATAATTAACTCCAGAAAATTTTTTTTAAAAAGTGGATCTTTTAAATCATTTGATATATTTGACTTTAAGGGCATTATCCAGGGTCTATTACCTCTCATAGTCACTGTCCCTGAAATTCAGGAAGGTTACTATCAGGTGGGCAAGAACGTCCAGCTTAGGACCCCATGTTCCAAACAGCACAACAGAGAAAATATAAGATCTTTTGGAATTTCAATGACCCTCAGTTCATCTAACATAGCAGAAGGCACTATTTAGGCTAAAATTTAAATTAAAAAATATATTTTTGGACTCTTAGCAAGTTCTGCATGTATTGACTCTGTTTCTATTTCCAGACATAGGGGGAAATTCCTTTTCTGATTTACTTTAAAACTTCTTTATTCAAGGATAATCAAGATTTAGCTTAGATTAAATTTCACTTAGTGTTGATGAAAATGGTGCTTCTGCTACAGCTTGGGACTGAGTTGTACCTATTACATTTTTTCCCCCACCTCTGAGAAGATCTTGAGTTATACCCTTGACAGCTAATAAGCACCCTAAACAATCAATAGGCTTTCATCTAGATTTTAAATATCAACAAAAGCAGACAGTGAATAATAACCACCCTCCAAAATGAAATATTTAGTAATGGTACATGCCAAGCATACTGCTAAAATGTCCTACTGTGTTATTTCTCAGAACCACCCTACAGAGCCTGTGAGTATTGTTACCATCACCTCCATTTCATAAGTGAGAAGGACCAGAGAAAAGGACCAGTTCACTCAACTGCCCAGGGCCACCCACCTAGTAAATGATTTCACCAAGACTCCAGATCATATCTGCTAGATTCCAGAGCTCAATCTCCACTCCACCCCCTGCCTTTTTTTTGGCTTGTTGGACTTATATGAGCCTTCTGTTTTCTCCTCAAAGTTTCTATTAGTACCTTTCTATTTCAACTCTTCATCCATTCAGATTATTTTTTGCAATTTTTAATTTGACTACAATGTTGAAGCCTGTATGTTCAAACAAATATAGCTTTCTGTCTGATATAGACTGCTATTTCAAAATAAATAATGATCTCTTTCTACATCCTAACATTTTCAGTATACATCAATGGAAATTAACCAAGAATTTAAAACAGAGGTGTAAACATATTTCTCTACAGAAACGCACTCATAATAGTTCACATCCTAAGAAAGCCAAGGAATGACTTGGAAGATTAATGGAATTCACTTTAAGGTAATGAAATTTTCATCAAATGGAGATTCTCATAAAGTATGAAACAAACAAATATGATTTAACGAATTACTAGAAGTGAAACTTCAGGGCTATCTGAAACTACCCTCATCCAGAGAATCCTTTGCAAAGAAATAGAAAATCACACTGAAAGAAAAAAACTTTACCGGGAAGTGGAAACTTTCAAGACCTCAGCAAACTAATTTGACTTAATTGTTGATCCATTTTTTTGACCTGTACATCACTTTCTGCAATTTGACACAACCAGTGGTTTAACCCAGATCACACGATTGACCTTTATTTGAAAAGTAAATAATTGTCTACAGAAGTTCTTGATTCAGAAATGACTCACTGGTGTCCACAGTCCACAAACACTGTCCCGTATGGACGGACCCCAGCTTCATGATTAACCCCTGCTATGGGCTCAGTTGACTTGGAGACTGAGCAAATGACTAATGAGTGAAAAATGTTTTTCCCTCTGCTACTCAAAGTGTCTGCACCTGGACGGAATGCTATGGCAACCAGAAAATAGAGCAGTGATGGAAGGATGTTGCCGAGTAATAAGAAAAGCATTTTGCTGGGAGTACTGAAGCTATGGGTAAATGAATATGAAACAAAAATGAAGTCTTGGGAAGGAAAAAAATAAACAGAATGAAAACAGAGGGACGACTCAAGAAATCTAGACCTTCAGAAAGAAGAATAAAGCTTTACAGACATGAAACAAAATGAGAAAAATTTTCTGGGTAAAAGAGAATAAGTAATAGCGATAGAATCCACAACTCAAAGAGTTTTGAGGCCATCAACTAAAATTAGGTAATTTCTCAATCACATGTGAGCAGCTGTGATTTATTAATCATGAATGTCATAAACCATCACCATCATCTTCCAGAAGCATCTAGTAAATGTAAATTGTGCATGACTTGGGGCTTTTTGGCAAGAAATTTTCATATTCTTAGTTTTTAACCTACCAAATCACTTTGGAGCACATTAAGTGCACAAAAGTTTGCTGGTTGTTGTGTTACACTGACAAAAATGGTCATGTATAAGAATATAGAATAGGGAAAAAATTAGAAATGGTCCAAATGTCACTGCATCTTGGCAACAAGAATTTTAGCATATATAATCAAGACGGCATCAAACAGCCACTGAGTTTGAGATGAAATGGTGAGCTCAGTTCTCATCTCTGGGAGGCCTGAAGAGAAGAGGGAATTAAAGAGCATTTCTAGTGATGGATGAAACAGCTCAGCGCCCAGGAGAGGGGGCTAGTCTGGAGAGGAGGCTCGAGGCAGAGCCTTGGCCAGTTTAAGTAGGTATGTGAATGACTGACTCCCGATGTATATATTGATATGTGTCTGAGACAAGCAGAAGCCATGCATGGGCTGAAGTATAGAAAGTTATCAGCGCACTTTGTTGTACAGTGCAAATTGGCACAACATTGCAAAACAACTATATATACATCAATAAAAAGAATGTACAATGAAAGGAAAACTATTAGGTAAGATGGAGATAAGATTTAAGATGACTGCAAAAATCCACAATGAGGAGAAAGGATGCTTTGGCATGGTAGGTTAAAATATTGGAGTGTGATGCTCTTCTTCCTTGCTGAAAATAATAGTTTCTTTTGCATTGAAATCTCAGTGGCAGAAAAAAAAAAAAAAACATGTGAACATAGAAATCAGCATAGTGAGAACTATGTTAAGACTAGCCCAATCCACATTGCATTTGGAAAATCTGAGCAGAAAAGAATAGCAACTACTGCTGATCATCAAAAGTGTATTTGTGTGAAGTCAAAAAACTTGAATATTACTTACTTACCCCCCTGCCCCAACTCTAATATGACCGCTCAGGGCAAGTCACTGACAACTTTTCCTTCAAGGCCCTTAAGTTCAGCACAGAACAGCGTGCACCCTAACAGCAGAGAAATTAATCAATCAATCAGGTCTTGAATCCACCCTGATATCACTCTCTGAAGATTGTTGTAGGAGCTCAAGGAGGGCTGTGGTGCCCAAATCCACAACAAACTTTCTGGAACAGGGTTGGTCTGCAAAGAAAGGGCCCAGTTTCCAAAGGTCCAGAATGAGCCTCTTGAATGGTGTGTTCCCACCAGCAGAACTGAGGGAGGGAGGGAATATGCTCTCCAGCTGGGCTGATGTCCCATAATTGGTCTCTAAGAAGCAACAATTACTTTTCAGGTGTCCTGTCAATGAAGCCCTAAATACATGCTGCACTCTAAAAATGTCCCAACTATGTGTTATCTGCAAATCCATTACTGGCAAAGAGCCTATCGCTTTTGGCCTAAAACCCTGCGATTCACCCCCTTCCTGCTGAATATCTCAAAAGGCAGGAAGAGAACAATGGAGCAGAGTGTGACTAACCCATCCGTCAGGTCACTCCTGTGACTATTTCTGCAGCCCCTTTGTCCCCTTCTCAGTCAGTATTAACGATACAGTCCAATTAAACCTCGCGGTGGTTGTCCACAGGGATTCCTTTCATACAAAAATGCAGTTCTCTCCCAGAGTCTCAGCATTACCTAATGGCCTGCATAGAATCAGTTGGATGGTCTCTGGCTGATTCCTGGGGGACAAATTGATCACCATGGCAATAATCAGAGGCTCTCACCCTATAGCAGGGCAAGGTAAAATCCACAGTGTCATGGAGGAGGCAGACCTGATTATTTCAGAAAGGCTGCCTCCTTGGAGTAGGCTGCTGCTGCCAATTACACTACACACACACACACACACACACACACACACACACACATACACACAACCCCTGCCAGAATGTGGAAGCAGGCATATGGTTGGAAACTGAGTGGGGGAAACACGCCAACTTCTGATGCAGCCCAGCATCCTCTGTTCAGGTGGTCTGGGTCAGCTCTCTGTGCAGAAGATCTGCTCAGCCCCAGGAAAGAGCTCTGATAGATATTTGCAGAAATAGAACTGGACTGAATCCGGAAACCACTGTACCAACGATACAGGAGGAGGAGAAACAGTCAGGAAATGTGATCCCATGAGAACGTTTGAAAAAGTAACGCAAGCCTACACCAAAACCCTCTGATAATTAAAAACTGTTTGATTTTACAAGTCCTTTGCCGAGACTATAATTATTACAAGAGGAACTATATCTAAATCCAATACATTTTCTGCTATATTGCCTTCAAATAGATTTGCATCTTTAGTGGAGACATCCTCTGAAAAGAATGGTTGCTGAAGTATAAATGAAGAGAAAAATGTAAAAGAAAGTATACACAAGTACTGCATAAATTCTGTTGTATGGGTTTGGCCAAAAAGTTTGTTCAGGTCTTTCCATAAAATGTTACAGGTGAACTCGAATGAACTTTTTGGCCAATCTAGTGTAACAAATGCCTAGTGGGCCAAACAAGACCAAAAATCTCGTTCTCTACTCTTATGTGAAATTGGTGTGTTTGCACTGCACAAAGCTGGGAAAAAACTGTTCCAAGGAGAAGTTAACGTATATAGAATTATGGCTGTGGTGGCAGAAGGATGAGGGGAAGGGATACTTAGGGAGTTTGGGATGGACATGTCCACACTGCTGTTTTTAAAATGGATAACCAACAAGGACCTACTGCGTAGCACAAGGAACTCTGCTCGGTGTTACGTGGCAGCCTGGATGGGAGGGGAGTTTGCGGGAGAATGGATACATGTACATGCATGGCTGAGTCCCTTCACTGTTCACTTGAAACTATCATAATATATTGACTATACCCCAACACAAAATAAAAAGTTTAAAAAGAAGTTAATGTATGTATTTTTTAAATTACCTATTGTAAGGCACATACAGACTTTTCCTTCTTACTCTGAGCATTCCAAGGCCTTCAAAACATGCATGCACAACCTTTATTTTCTTTAGTGTTGAGACACTCTAGGGACAGTTCTCTATAGGTAATCGAGCAAGAGAAATACTTGTGAAGCCCTCATGGAAAGTTCCCCTCCTTGTGAGGTCAGAGGCTAACACCTAGCTCCCTTTGACAAGGGAGATGTGAGCTAACAGTCAGACTGCTTCTCAGGGGACTGCCTGCTATCAGTTCTGGGGAGAAAGATGGGCCCTTGAAGGACTTTAATGAGCTTGCTGAAAATCGCACTGAACCCAAACACCAAAGGATTCCACAACTAGAAGTTGGAATTATCTGTTCTCCTACTTTTCTGTCACATTTTTCAACTGGGTGTTAATAGGTCCTTCATATTCTTTTTGACTAACCCCTTAAATAGGCTGCAATTAAAGAATCTCAGTGATGCCGTACCATAGAGATAAATCATATTTCAGATCTGTGAAAACTCATCTTTTTTTTTCTTGTTCAAGAAACCACTATCTTGCATTAATCTGTGTTAAAATAAATGGAGATTTGACATGGCGTTTTGTACAAAGTTTCTTTAAACTGCTGCCATTTAAAATAAATAGCAGCCTCTTCTTTGCTGGGATAGTAGTAAACAGTTAACCTATTTATCTCTGAGTCTCCGTTTCCTCAATTGGTGAAAAAATTGAGATTTCTGTGTCTATCCCATGGGTTTGTGGTGAAGATTACATACTTGGCATGTAACACTTTCTCAAAATAACAAGTTACTATTCTCTCCCATTTACTAATCATCTTTTTGTCAAGACTTTATGTTGAAAGTGAACGTGTTAGTTGCTCAGTCGTGTCTGACTTTTTGTGACCCCATGGACTGTAGCCTACCAGCCTTCTCCATCCATGGGATTTTCAGGCAAGAATACTAAAGTGGGTTGCCATGCCCTCCTCCAGGGGACCTTCCTGACCCAGGGATGAAACCCAGGTCTCCCACATTGCAGGCAGACTACAATCTGAGCTACCAGGGAAGACTTTATGTTAAATATCCTTAAATAATAAAGTTCTATGTTCATTCTACTTGCTATTTCGTAAAAAGAAAATTCTAAAAAGTAGATTTGAAAACCTCTGAAGCATAATTTTGTGAATCTTTGGGAAATTAATTGGAGGAGCCGAGGCATAACATACTCATACGTAAACCTCATCATAAATTTCTTTCAAATCAACTAAGTGTCCTTTCTCACTTCAAATGCCTTCATTCTTTTTATAGTCCTCAATTCAGGGTGTGCAGAGACCTCCTAAAATAAGATTTCACCAAAACCAAGCTGGGAGCCAGGGGTGCATTTCATTTGAAGAGGTCCACTGTTACTTAGTTCCTTAGGGGCGGGGTGTAACCTTTGGCATGGGGCAGAGCAGGTTCAAATTCCAGTTCTACTGTATTTGGCTGGTTGATCACCAGCAAAGTGTTCCAACTTGCTAAGTCTCAGTTTCCTCAATGGTGCCATGAGTGATACCCAGCTATTTGTAAGTGTCGTCAAAGACTCAGGTGGACTTATGGTAGAGCTAATAAAGCTCAACTTTCAGGACTGTTTACATGCATGGGTGTCTTTAAGGCCCTCTACCTAATAATGTATTTCTACTTTTTATTCCTTTTCTTAAGCAAATCTTCTCAATTTGTGTAAACATCAGGCTCCACAAATCCTGAATCTACCCTTGCATGATGGTTAAACAGGATAATAAACATACAGTAACTGGTCCTTTGCAATTATCCAATAAATGGTATTATTGTCATCAGACTCACAGGCCAAGTGACTGGATTTGATATTAAGTCAATGCATAGGTTATCACATAATTATATTGCTTACAGGTTACACAAAGTTTAACCTAATAACCTAAATGGGAAAAGAATTTGAAAAAGAATAGATACATGTATATGTATAACTGAATCACTTTGCTGTACATCTGAAACTAACACAACATTGATCATCAACCATACCCCAAAATAAAGGGGTATAGTTTTAAATATAAAGGGGTATAACATAAAGGGGTATAAAATTTAAAAAGGATCAGTAAATTCAAAAGAATGTTCATTGATTCAAGAGTCATTTCCCAAACATTTACTGTGTACCAAAATTTAGTACAATAAAAGCAAATACAAAATAAAACAAAACTGAAGAAAAAAAAATTAACTCATCTTAAAATATGTCACACCAAACCTGGTGAGATGCTGGAACCAAGTTCTAGTAACATGCTTGGGTTAAACACTAATATTAAGTGTGTAACCATATTTGGGTATATTAGGAAGTCAGGCTTTAAGTTAATACGTCACAGGATGTATGTGCTAAGTCACTTCAGTTACGCCTGATTCTTTTTGACCCACCAGGCTCCTTTGTCCATGGGATTCTCCAGGCAACAATACTGGAGTATGTTCAATTTAAATGATGAGGAAGCAAACATAAAAGTCTTGAGTAAATGATTAACAGTGTTCTAGGTGGGGGAGCCCGAACTATGACTCTCCAGGGACTCAGTATGACATGGTTTGTCCACACATGGTCTGTCATCCATTTGCATTATAACATTCTACGGAATCTCAATCAAAACACAACTTCCTCGACTCCAGCATTACCCATGAAATCAGGACCTCTGTGGGAGAAGTTCAGGATTCTGCCTTTTTGTTTCTTTTTTAAATTTTTGCCCCCACTGTGAAACATGTGGGATCTTAGTTCCTTGACCAGGGATCCAACCTGTGCCCCCTGCATTGGAAGGTGGAGTCTAAGCCAATGGACTGCCAGGGAAGTCCCCAAATTAACCATTTTAAAAGTGAACAGTTCAGTGGCATTTAGTCCATTCCCAGTGTAGAGAACTCTTACTTCTACATTGTTCTAAACCATTTCCATCACTTCAAAGTAAAACCCTTCACCCAGTAAGCACTGTCCCTCCACCTCCTCTCCTATCTCACAACATCATTCAAACTGCTCTCTCTCTGTGGACTTGCATATTTTAGATACTTTGTGTAAATGGAAACATACAATATGCGGCCTTTAGTGTCTAGCTTCTCTTATTTAACACAATGTTTTAGAGGTTCATTCACCGTGTGGCAGATATCAGTTCTTCATCAGGAGTCTGCTTTTCTTAACCAGCTACCGATAGTATATTAAAAAGCAGAGACATTACTTTGCCAACCAAGGTCCGTCTAGTCCAGGCTATGGTTTTTCCCGTGGTCATGTATGGATGTGAGAGTTGGACTGTGAAGAAAGCTGATCGCCGAAGAATTGATGCTTTTGAACTGTGGTGCTGGAGAAGACTCTCGAGAGTCCCTTGGACTGCAAGGAGATCCAACCAGTCCATTCTAAAGGAGATCAATCCTGGGTGTTCATTGGAAGGACTGATGCTAAAGCTGAAACTCCAATACTTTGGCCACCTCATGTGACGAGTTGACTCACTGGAAAAGACTCTGATGCTGGGAAAGGTTGCGGACAGGAGGAGAAGGGGACGGCAGAGAATGAGATGCCTGGATGGCATCACCGACTCTGTGGACATGAGTTTGAGTGAACTCCGGGAGTTGGTGATGGACAGGGAGGCCTGGCGTGCTGTGATTCATGGGGTCACGGAGAGTCGGACACGACTGAGCGACTGAGCTGACTGACTGACTGACTGACCGCACCCCGGTGATTCTGAATTCCAGTTAGTTTGACAACACTTGCTTACAGATTAAACATAAAATAGAAAACTGATGGATATTTTTCAGGAGTCCGTATATGTTTCTGCCTGGCCCAGAAGACAAGAAATTTTCTACTGACAGTATAATCCTTCTCTTCCACAGTAAGAGGCGAGTGGTTTGTACTTTTTCTCTCTTGATGCATTGCCTTTGGGTGTGCTCGGTCCTATCCAACTCTTTGTGACCCCATGGACTGTAGCTTGCCAGGCTCCTCTGTCCATGGCATTTTCCAGGCAAGAATACTGGAGTGGGTTGCCATTTCCTCCTCCAGGGGATCTTCCCAACTCCGAGACTGAACCTGTGTCTCCTGTGGCTCCTACATTAGCAGGCAGACTCTTTACCACTGAGCCACCTGGGAAGCCCTCTCTTTTCACAGGTCTATAATTGTAGATAAAGAGCATGGGAAGTTAGCCATTGTCATCCAGCAACAGGTAGAGGACAGGAATGTTGCTAAGAGGACCCTTCCCCAAAGAAACAACTATCAGTCCGAAATGATAACAGTGCCAAAGTTGAGAAACTCTGGTTTTAGCCCCTAGAGGATGTGGCCCTGAACTTGTCATTGCTGAAAGACACCATGTTAAAAGCGAAACTTTCCTAACTCCATAATCTAACAGGATGTAAAAGCTGTTTTCCCTGAAATAAACTGAAGTCAAAAGATTTTTTTTTAAAGAGCATGCCATTCAGATATAAATCATGATTTTGGTAAGATTAGGTATCTATATACTAAGATGGTTTAATGTTAGCTGAAATATGGATCTACTGCCCAGAGGAATAGAATCTTCCTGAAGATGGCAGATTAACAGCCACAAAAGCCTGAAACAAAATTTCTAGTGGCTGGACAAAATGTCTGCTCTCTGGGGTTGTTCTGTTTCAACCTTGCTATCAATAATGGATGGAAACCTAAGAAGCATGCTTACAAATAGTTAGACAACACAAAAATATGGAAGGAATAAATGCCTGGGATGGGATAATGATCAAGCTACAAAACAATCCAAACAGGACGGAATGTGAAGCAAAAACAGATCAGATCATGGAACGGATGCCAGCACGAGTGAAAGGAAAAGAAAGCCAGGACTGTCTCAGGAGGGTATTTTGAATACAAATTCTGTTCAAGTCAACAGGAAAATGCCATTAATTTAAGGCTGTTGCTGCTACTCTTCTATGTGCATGTATTTTTAGTGTTTGGAAGAAAATAGTTCTACTTTATTCTGTGATGGTCAGACTGTTTTTTGGAACAGATTCATTTCTGGGCGTAATATTTTAGAAGGAGAAATTTTCAAATTACTATGCAGGCAGAAGGGGGTTGGCTAGGATGGTGAAGTCTAGCACCTAATGTACACTCCATGTGATAGTTTGAAGGGAAAACGCTTGTCTTTCTTCAAATAATATACTGTCTGTAGACTTACTCTTTTAGTCACTCAGTTGTATCTGACTCTTTGCAACCCCATGGACTGAAACCCACCAGGCTCCTCTGTCCATTGGAGTCTTCAGGCAAGAATACGGGAGTGGGTTGCCATTTCCTTCTGCAGACTTACACTGTTGGTGCTTCCAAAATCATGACTCTGTGATGGATGTAAGAAGGCATATTAATAGAATTTCTGTGCTAACTCAGTGGTTAAGAATCCATCTGCCAATTCAGGAGACAAGGGTTCTATACCTGGTCTGGGAAGATCCCAAGTATCACAGAACACCTAAGCTCACATGCCACAGCTATTGAACCGATGCTCTAGAGCCCGCTGAAGGCTCACGTGCCTAGAACCTGGGCTCCACAAGAGAAGTCACTGCAATGAGAAGTCTGTGCACCAAACTAGAGAGTAGCCCCCACTTGCTGCAACTAGAGAAAAGTCCATGCAGCAAGGAAGACCCAGGACAGCAAAAATAAATAAATGGATAAATAAAAATATTCTTTATAAAAAAGAAGACATATTAAGTTTAGGAAAACACAATGAAACAGTTAAGTATCTCCCAAAAATGCAATGGAGAATCCAGAATGGAAGTAAGTTCCCTGTTGTGAAGGTAATCAAAAACAGACTAAGCAATGACTGAGCCAGAACTGGTAGAAAAAAAAAAAAAAAAAGGTTTCTTTCTCTTGATACTGTTTGGAAAGGAGAGTGGATAAATCCAAAAGGTTTCCAACTCCATAGCAAAGTTTCTATCATTTGCTTAGCTAGCTCAGTGTTTGGGCTACAAGCTAAGACTGGAGAATGAGCAGAAAACAACTAGGAGCAGGGGAAAAAAAACAAAAAACAGCGGAATACAGACATTCAGTAGGTATGTATGGGCACACACTAAGTGCCATACCTTACTCCAGGCAATGGGGATACAGCAGGAGAAACATTCCAACCTCAATTCCTGCCTTCATAGAGCTTATATTCTATTAAGGACAGAATGTATGTATGAGAGGTGTTCAGTAATTTCCTCCTGCTATTAGAACACAGAATACAGTAAAAAGGACTGGGAAGCATGGTTGTGCTACGAGGGACTTACTTGAATGAATGCTTTTCAGTCTAAATAAATCCCAAGATTGCTTATCAATGAAATCTATCCCATATTAAGATTTTATTGGCTTCTCTGAAGCACGGTAGTCTGTTCATTTAGAGAGGGCACACTGGCTTCCCGCACTCACCTTTGAAACAGCCCCAAATGACCATCTGACTCTATCAATATTGATTTCTTTACAGGAGGTCACCACCTACCAGATATTACATCCATCACTACAAACAAGTTCAGCTTGACATATTGACTATTTCATTTTTCTGGTCTTTTGGTCAGAACCTCCCTTCTAATTAATGTATTCTCGGTTCCATCAATGTGTACATATGTGATGTCCCCAAGACCCTACTGGCTACCTGCATCACCAGCTGCTTCACTCTTATAACTGCCATTTCTCCATCTCTGGCTTAGTGATCTTCTTGAACCCTGGCTCTGCTTGCCTTGCATCTTATCTAATTCCAAATCCAGGACTGCTTCAGTGTACTCGCCTATCTTCTATGGTAGAGTCTCCCTTCATGACCCAGGGCATCATTGGCAGTGAATGACTTGGATTCTCAGAGTCTTCCATAATCAGATTGACCCCCTATTTGCTCTCTGCTTTGGTTTCTGGTGTCTGCTCAGTTCTGTTCACCATCAGGAACAGTGTTAGTTATTGGGCTCTGGAGGTCAACGGTGAGGGTGTTTGACTAATAACCTCAGCAAGCCACGATGCATTGATCTGCAGGCTCTGAGTGCACTCATATTTCTCTCCCTGGAATTAGACACGCAGCTGTCTGCCAGGGTGCCTCTTGCCAGACGGTCTCAGATTTGAACTATCCAAAGACTCCTCGTCAAGCTGTTCAGGGAGAGTAACAACCCACATAGCTCATGCTAGTGCTCCACTCCGAGGGAACTGCTGCAACCTGACCAACCAATCCACCCAGTACCTCCATCATGGAAGATGAATGTCTCTCTGCTTCTATCCTTGAAGGGAGGGAAAGTAGCTAATGTGATTCTCTCCTTCCCGAAGGCTTCTATGCAATAAGTGGCCGGGATTAAATTATATAATCACGTCATCTATCTGTTCAAAAGCCTGTCACTCTTCTGCTGCATGTACCAGCTTGTCCCTTTAGCAGAGGGGCTCAATACTGTCAGCAGTGGAAAAGGGAGCATTATGATGCTGAGTAATATAATTCTAAATACCATCAAGGCCATAAAATGGGAAGTGATAAATAATTTATATTTATCAGAATGACTGAATCTTATTACAAGCTCAGCAATATGATATCCTCCCAGACAGCACAGACATGGATAGACAGAGAGCAGAATTTCAATAGTGTGGGCCAGGGTCAGATGGAATTCTGGTTTAAAGCCCTACGAACCTGGTGTGAACCTGATTCATTTTGTTTTCACCGGTCCCTAGAAACAAGGGTGCTAGTCTTAAAACAAGGAAAAAAAGAAATCCAACTTAACAAGATAATCTGTAATAGATAAGAAAATACGGCACTAAGTATTAATGCTAAGATGCCATAGTGTTTCCATTCTTCATTCCGAGTTTACCTTTATTAATTCATTTCTTCACGCATTCATTCACTTTCTTAAACACTCAAGAGTGTGCAAGATACTGTAATATTAATAAGAATCATGGAAGAGGTAACAGTAAAGAATAGATATGATTCTCACCTGTAAGTACTTTAGACTCAGATACAACATTCTGGAATAACCCTTGTGGGAAGCAGAACTCCACCTTTATAAAGAAGAAGTGAGTGTATTTCTGAACTAAACACTAATATATTATCTTTTTCATCATTCTTCTATTTTGATGGTAACTGTCTAAACCAGCCAGGTGGATGAATGGTAAAGAACCTGTCTGACCATGCAGGAGGCATGGGTTCAATCCCTGGTTTGGGAAGATCCCCTGGAGAAGAAAATGACAACCCACTCCAATATTCTTGCCTAAAAATCCCATGGACAGAGGAGGCTGGCGGGCTACACGACTAAGTGACTGAGCACGTGTGCCTAAACCAGAGCTGCTTACTCTTGAAAAGCTTTCTCCTGGAACCAGGTCCCTGGTTTGAAATGCAAAAGTTCAAATATACTTGTATTTCCTAAATAGGGTAATCAGAACAAAGTCATTTCTCAAAGAATCAATCAGACTTTAAAACTTTTTTTGGGGGGGTGGGATATATCTCACCAATGAGCACAGTGTAAGGTACAGAATGATTTCTGATCATGTGTTTGATTTAAAACACCTGTCCCTTTCACATTTTTCTGCTTGGAATGAGAGTAGCAGTTCACCTGTGTGAATCCTCCTCACCTGGTATCTGGCTCTTCTTTCAGAGTTAGCTCCCAGGATTCATTTTCTGGTCCAAAAAAGTTTATTAAATAAACTAACACTAACATCAGAATACATTTTGGGGCACTTCCCTGGTGGTCCAGTGGTTAAGACTGTCTTCCAATGCAGGGAGTGTGTGGGTTTGATCCCTGGTCAGGGGGCTAAGATCCCACATGCCTCATGACCAAAAAAAAAAAAAAGAAAAGAAACAGAAGCAACATTATAACAAATTCAATAAAGACTTTAAAAATGTGCTCAGTTGCTCAGTCACATTTGACTCTTTGCACCCTTTGGACTATAGCCCTCCAGGCTCCTCTGTCCACGGGATTCTCCAGACAAGAATACTTGAGTGGGTTGCCATTTCCTCCCCCAGGGGATCTTCCCAACCCTGGGATTGAGCCCAAGTCTTCTGCCTTGCAGGTAGTCTTTCACCGCTGAGCCATATGGTCCACATTAAAAAAAAAAAAAAAAGATACATTTTTTGGCAACCTTTCTCTAAATCCCCACTTTTCTGCAAGCCACACTTGAGAGACAACCAAGGTGGGAAAACCAAGGGACCAGTGCTGCCATGAGCTACCAAATTTTGGAAACAGTGAGCAGAGGTGCTGGGCTAGTCCCCTCTTCTAGTGACGGTGAGAGAAAGTGAAGTCGCTCAGTCATGTCCAACTTAATGCTCAGTCACATTTGACTCTTTGCACCCTTTGGCCTGTACCTACCAGGCTCCTCTGTCCATGGAATTTTCCAGGCATGAGTACTGAAGTGGGTTGCCATTTCCTTCTCCAGGGGATCTTCCCAACCCAGGGATCGAACCCGGGTCTCCCACATTGTGGGCAGATGCTTTTACCGTCTGAGCCACCAGGAAGCCTTCTAGTGATGGTAGTGGCTTACAAACCTATCCTCTTCTCCTCCACACACATTCCACCCCATTCTCTCCATTACCCTGCTTCAACAGAACCTCCACATTGGATTAACAAGTGAATCAGCAAATTCTCAACATTGCCCAAAATGCATCAAGCACTTCTGCGCCTCTGAGTCAGTTCCTGCACTCCTCTCTCTGCCTCGCCTGGCCTTTCCTTCCCCAACCCTCTTCTGCCTCCAGAATACCAACTTATCCTTCAAAACCCAGATCAGGGACTTCCCTGGTGGCACAGTGGATAAGACTCCACCTGCCCATGCAGGAGATATGGGTTCAATCCCTGGTCCGGGAAGATCCCACGTGCCATGGAGCAACTAGGTCCATTTGCCACAACTACTGAGTCCGTGCTCCACCACAAGACAAGCCACCACAGTGAGAAGCCCACACTCCACAACTAGAGAGTGATCCCTGTTCGCTACAACTACAGAAAGCCTGCACAGTGACGAGGACCCAGCACAACCCAAAGTAAGTAAACAAAATTAAAAAACCCAGTTCAGGAACCACTTCCTCGAGCCCCATTCTACCATCTTTCTAACCACAGAGGAATGAACTCTTCCCTCCTGTTGGTTGCCAATTGTTGCTGAAACCAGTTACCATCAATGGAGGGACTTAAGCCAAACTGATGATCTTACCGTTCTGCAGGTCAGAAGTTCTAAACATCAAGGTGTCAGCCAGACTATCTTCCTTCTGCAGGCTGGAGGGGAGAATTCGTTTCTTCTCTTTCTCCACCTTCTAGAGTTGCTTGCACTTTCTGGCTCGTGGCCGCTCCCCCAGGCACTCCACTCTCTGCTTCCCTCCCATCCCCCACTCTCTCAGGAGAACTCTTAAAGCACCTGATTCTCATTAGGATCTAATTACATGCAACCCACCTAGATAAGCTAGTCTACTCTCCTCAGCTCAAGATCCTTAATATAAAATTTAAAAAAAATTTTTTTTTAATTGTAGTTGATTTAAAATGTTCCTGGGTGTGTGGCATTAGCAAATCAAACTAGTATGGTATAGGCTGGATTAACAACAAGGTCCTGCTGTGTAGCACAGGAAACTATATTCAATATCCTGAGATAAACCATAATGAAAAAGATCCTTAATATAATCATGACGGCAAAGACCCTTTTGCACATAAGGTAATGTACTCGCTTACATGCAAACAGAGGCCGAGATGGTTAGATGGCTTCACTGATTCAATGGACACGAGTTTGAGTGAGCTCCAGGAGATGGTGGTGGGCAGGAAAGCCTGGCATGCTGCAGTCCATGGGGTTGCTAAGAGTTAGTTGTTCATGACTGAGAGAGTGAACAACAATATATTCCCAGGTTCTGGGGATCAGGACTTAAACATCTTTGGGGGTGCAGTTATTCTGCTTACAGCACCTCCTTTCAAAGCCTCACTCTCCTGTTCAAAATGTCCACATTAGCTGCATTATATTCCAGCATATTTTGTTGATAAAATTCACCCTAATCGGACACGACTGAGCGACTTCACTTTCACTTTTCACTTTCACACATTGGAGAAGGAAATGGCAACCCACTCCAGTGTTCTTGCCTGGAGAATCCCAGGGATGGGGGAGCCTGGTGGGCTTCCATCTATGGGGTCGGTTGCACAGAGTCGGACATGACTGAAGTGACTTAGCAGCAGCAGCAACAGTCTCCTGCAAGGTGCTTTGGTCTTTTAAGTTGTTTCTCCAATGCCTAGAATGTTGCTTATTACTTAGCAGTTGTTCAATAAATTGAATTGAATGTTCGTAGAGAAGAAACTCGGTGGAAAAAAATAGTAAGGACAATTTAACTGTAAGGTTATTATTTGACAAGAAAATATAATAAGCAAATTTTTGCATTGACAGGATGCCAAAATAAATGATTGGGAAAACACAATCAATTCAGCATTTTGGCATAGTGTCTCATAGGTAATCACAGAACAAAACCCAAAAGGTCTCTTTATTTGTAAATAAAGTTTTATTGGGATGCAGCTGTGTCCACTTGTTTATATATTGGTTGAGGCTGATTTTGTGAGTCGGTGGCAGAAGTGAGCGGTTGCTACAGACACTATATGCCCTGCGAGCTGAAAAGATTTAGTATTTGGCCTTTTATTGAAAATGTTTGCTGACTTCTGAGCTAGATAATGAGAAAGGTTAAATCAGAATTTTGTTCCAGGCAGGTTGGAATTTTGAAAGCCAGATTCACCCATTCAACTACCATGGCAGTTGAACATCCCGCTGTTGAGCTGGACGCCATCTTATTAGACTGACATTCTAATCCAATCATGACATTATAAAGCTGGTCAGTTGATATATTTTTAATATCTTAATGACAGCCAAGATAAGATAATGTTATATCCAATTTTTTATCCAATGATCAAACTTCCATCCTTGTATAAATGTGGATCAAACTGTCTTACCCATGCTTAACAGAGGCATCCTTAGAAAATTAAATATTTAATATGCATCATTTCTACTTCCTACTCGCCTCTTTTGAATGCATTCACAGGCAATAAGAAGAAATAGCCACTCAATTCTCTTTGATAAAAATTAACCTGTTTTAAGAGAAAAAGAATGAGGATGAGAAGAAAACTCAGGAAGCTAAAAAAATATTTTTCTAAAATATTACCTTTTAACAAAGATGGCTTTATAGTTTTAAACAAACAAATAAACAAGCCACTATTTGTGGTATTTGTATGAAATTAGATTTTTTCATATATTTGGTCTGAGAAAATATATTTATTGGCCATTTTTGCTGTATCATTTTAAATGATAACCCTTTAATTAAAAAAAATTAAGACTGAACATCAGCAAGCACTATTATAAAACTACTAATATTTAACCTACTATCTCATTCTCAGGAACTGAAATTGGGAGTCTTAGGTCATGATTTCAGTTTTGCCATTAACTTGCCATGCAAACTACAAGTTACATACATTTCCATGGCCTCAGCTTTCCTGTATGCAAAATCATTATAATACTATCTTCCTCACTTAATTCATAGTACTGCTGTTATGATAAAATGAGGTAATGTTGGTGAATTTGAACAAACTCTATACAAATGAAAGATATTATCATTATCTGATTATCACCTTAACATCTTCCCAAATTGTCCCTGATAGTAAAAATGTTGTGGTCATAAACATCTATAACGGTGCTCCACAGTTGACTATGAAATAATTCTCCTTGTGAATTTCATAGTTTAGATTTTATTTTGATGTAATAAATGAGCATAATTAACTTTTATTGTGCACATTATTTGTGGGAATGTTTTAACACGTTAAGTATAGCCATCTATCTCAGCATTACCCAAGGATTACCAAGCTGAGAAGTGCTATCTTTAAAAATGGGGTGATTTCATTTGGAGATTTGAGTTTGGTTTTATTGTTGAGATTAATAAAACATTGTTGTTTAAAATGAAACTGTTTTCTTTCCAGCACTTCATATTTTTGCTCGGTTAAAGAAACAGCAGTAACATGATTAGATGTCAGTAATTAAATATCTTTGCTGAACAGTATCTTAATAGCATATATTTAGAATGCAGCCATACCAAAACATTCAATTACATAGATACAGCTTTAATATTTAACAGCTTGTTTCTTAACTACCAACCTTCTGGTAAGCTGATGTTGACTATGGATAAAGGCAAGGAAGCAGCTTAGTGTCAAATTATGGGAAGTGGAATATATTATAATGGTGCTTTTTATGTTTTGCTATTCTCACATTCAGCCAAGCATAATGTTTTTACTTAATACGTTTAACTATCGATTCATCTCTCTTATTTTTAGCAACAGGGGCCTTCAATTTTCTTTAAACACAATGAGGGCTTATCCAGGGACCAAATAAGAAGAAAAAAGTCATTTAATTTAAGCACCATGGGGAAACTAACATGTATAAAAAACAATAGACATTTCCAATAAAATTCCTGGAAAATAACAAGTTGAAACCACTGAAAAGGCATCTTAGGGAGTAGGGAAGAAAGCTATCTTGTACTCTTTCTTAGAGATGGGAATAGCAAAGGAGTTGGACTTCTGTTAACTACCCCTGTGTTCCTCTTTTACACCTAACGTTAAATGTGAATTTGTAAATAAATGGAATTATCCCTAATTTATTAATGGTGGACTCTGTTTTAGAAAAGAACCTCATGGGACCTCCCTGATGGCCCAGTGGCTTTGACTCCCACTCCCAATGCAGAGGACCTGGGTTGCATCCTTGGTCGGGGAACTAGATCCTGCATGCCACAACTAAGATTTTGCATGCTACAGCTAAAGATCCCATTGCCACAACCACGATTGATGATCCCATGTGCTGCAACTAATATCTGGTGCAGTCAAAAAAATGAACTAAATAAAAGTAAATATTTAAAAAGAAAGAAACTAGTGTTTTTCCTAAATTTTGACTCTGATTCTAATTTCATGACTCCTTACTCTAAATCAGGGCTCAGTTCTTTTTTACTAAAAACCAAAGAACTAGCCATTGACTCTAATAGGTAGGGTAATAGGTCAACAATCCATGAAGGTAGGGATGTGGCTTGTACTAAATTCTAGGTCCCCATAGCAAAAATGACCAGGATGGTTTGGGAGCCAGATGTCCATCAAAGACTGACTCACATCTCTGGCTGGGTAGCACATAAGCCAGGCTGCCAGCAGACACAATTGAGTCTGAAGTTAAACTACAGGGATTCAAAGTGGAGTACCACCTACTACCACTTATTCCGTGTGACCCTGTGCAAGTGGCTAACTGTCCAAATCACAGTCTCTTAACCTGTGTGCATGGGTGGGTGCTAAGTAGCTTCAGTCTTGTCTGACTCTTTGTGACCCCATGGACTATAGCCTGCCAGGTTCCTTTGTCCATGGGATTCTCTAGGCAAGAATACTGGGGTGAGTTGCCATGCCTACTTCCAAAGGATCTCCCTGACCCAGGGATCGAACCCGCATCACTTACGTCTCCTGCATTGGCATGTAGGTTCTTTACCATTAGCGCCAGCTGATGAGAGCTAATCACAGTACCTACTTTCTGGAATTGTCAGAATGTTTAAGCCAGGTGTGCTGTTAGTGCTCAATAAATAGAATAACAAAGGTAAAACACTGCTAGAGAAAAATGAAGCAAAGGGGAGACATTATATAGGAAGAGAGTGCCTGGGACTTCCTTGGTGTTCTAGTGGTTAAGACTCCACACTTCCACTGCCGGGGCATGAGATTCAACCTGGGCCAGCAAAACTAAGATACCACATGCTGCAAAGCATGCCTGCCCCACCCCCCACCCCACAAAAATAGCGAGAGGGGTTTGTTTGGATTAGAGCAAGTCTTTAGTCTTTGGTGGAGGAGAGCGTAGAGAGGTGACTTTTCAGTAGTTGAAAGGAAGAGCACACCTCATCAGTGAATTCTGGCTCCTTCTTGTAAATTACAGTTCCTGGGGTTTGGTCTTGACTTAAATGCCTTGCATTTCCTCTTTGACCTTTGATCCTTAAAATGTTGTTCACTGCTTCTGGCCTTTTGAACTTAATTACGACCACAATAATGATGGCTAAATATCCAGAGCAGACCACACCCTTTGCATGTGAACCACTGGACACAATCCTCCTTCGGTTCAGTTCAGTTGCTCAGTGGTGTCCGACTCCTGGCAACCCTCTTAGAATTCTCCTTACTCTGGCTATTAGTGAGCACTTGACAGATGTTTGTTGAGTAGCTAGTTTTCCTGATAACCTTGTAACTGTTCTGCACTGTAACTGCAGAGTATCAAGTACCTTGTATGGAGATGGTGGGGGTCAGAGGGTGCCTAACATTCTTTCTGGCAAATGAGGGCACTGAGCCTCCCCACCCCACTGTCACGTGAGACATATGCCTCGTGCCTTGTCCTTCTGCTCTATTCTCCATCCAAGATCATAATCAATATCCTTTAGCAGTGAATAGCCTATCCATGGTTGAAATGGAGAGAAAAAAAAATGAACTTTATTCCTGATTCATCTCTCAAGAACTGCAGTGGAGGGGATTTTGATAAAGAAGAGAGGTAAACATTCTCAACAAACACTGCTCTCCTTCAGTCTGTTAGGAAGGAAACTAAGATGCTGCCTTAGAAGCAATATTTCTATGAAATCCTCCCTGATTATTTCCACCAGGGTCTGCACAGCTTCAAAGCCGCACTATTTAAAAGAAAGAAGAGCGGGCATTGCTACAAATAATGGGGACACGTAAAGGGAAACACATGGGAGAATAGTCAGAGAGATAGCATTAAATGCCTTTTCATATTCGGCACAGAAGAAATCTTATCTTCCCCCCCAAAAAGCCTGATGAATATGTAAGCTGCTAATACTTCACTATATCTGAGTTTCTATCTTGGAGGGAAGAAGAATGATTTCATTGTGGTGTTTTGAAAAGAAACATACAGAGAATGAAGAGGAGGTGTCTCCACTCAAAGACTGAATGGTGTGTATCAGATTCTGAGAACTTGTCTCCTGTCACTAGCTAGAATAGAATCCCAGATTTCTATAGGGTTTGACACAAAGGGGAGGGGGTTTGCAGAGAAAGCACCCCCTCTTTTACCTCTGGTTTAAAAACAATGGAGTGTTTCCACCATCACATAGCCGAGGGCTGTTTTTAAGTTGTAGTTAGTCCAAAGTCATTAGAGTCGAAGGACATCCAGGGAAGAGAGATCACTGGAGACTTTGCACCTATAGCATAATAGTGAATCAGCTATCAACCCGTCAGAAATGAACAAGCTGAAAATTGTTTCATTCAGTTTGAAATAATTGAAATCAAACTCACTGGAAGTAATTCAGTGAAAACTGTTGGCTTCACAAAGAAAAACCAGTGTAAGTGAAATGAGCTAGTGAAGCTGTATCTCACACTCTGTTACCTTCAAAGTACCCCAGCCCAAGGTTCTCACTATTGAGATTTGGGACCAGATAATTCTTTGTTTTGGGGGGCTGCCCTGTGCTCCATGGGATGCTCTGCTGCATGCCTGGCCTCTAACCAGTAAATGCAAGTAGGAAGCCCCCCCACTCCATGTCTGTAGACGTTTGCCAAATGGTCCCAGGGCAGGGGGAATAGAGCAAGGTAAATCATCCCAGTAGAAAACCACTGCCCTAAACCCAATCTGTTTTTTAATTGATCCATAGTTTGCTCTCCACTCAGATATCCACATAAGACTCATCTGACATCATCACCAATTTCTCAAACATCACAGGTGAGAAGTGGAATATTCCCTGCCATATCAGTTAAAAAAAAAAAAAAGGATGTCACAGTCATCAGTGATTGAGCCACCATGAATGGCTGGTGAGCTGGTAAGCCTGAGGGAATTCAGGAAGAAAGGAATACCTGTCATCTAGCAGCCAACAGGCTGCAGCCACTCCCTACAGTGAACCCTGAGGAAACTCTGGATTTGAAAACACAGGATACTGGCCTCAGACAGCTGAGGTGCACATTGAAGGAATAATTTCAGTGAGCTCAGACTCTTGCATCTTCCCATACATAGAAAAGTGCTAAATTCTTAACTTGAGATATCTGATTTTCCTTTCATTAACAATAATCTTTTGATGTTCAGACGACATGCTCTTTGTTGTAAAACTTCTATATAACCTGGCTCCCCAACCCAACCTCTCACTTCCTTGGAGCAGTTCTCTCAGGGTTACCTGAGATGTTGTCTCCCAGGCTTGAAGTCCTAAAAATTCTTGCAGAATAAGCTCTCAACTTTTAGGCTGTGAATATTTTTCAAGTAGACACAGACCTCATTTCAAAATATGCTAGCCTACTCTATCCTCAGCTCTCTACCCTTTATTTCCTCTTTAGAGGGCCCTTGTGCAGACCACATTGCTTTCTTAGGCACTGGGCTAAATCGTTTTAAGGCCTTTAAAGGCACTTGTTGCAAAGCTGGTGAGCACTGGGTTCAAAGTCTGCCTCTGCCACTTAGAAGCTGTGAGAACTTCGACAAGTCATTTTGTCTTCTGAATCTTGGCTCTCTCTCTCTCTCTCTCTACACACACACACACACACACACACACACACACACACATACTCAACAAAATTATATCTACCTGATAGCAATGCTGCTGATTAAATGATATTATATGTGAAGCCCCCATCAGCATCTGGATGTACTTATCTTATGATAGCTCACAAAACTGGAAATACACTGCTCAGACATAAAGAAACAATCTGAGGGTAACAATTGGAGGCCAGCTGGAGCTGACACAGTATTTGAACTTCCCAGGTAGCACAGTGGTAAAGAATCTGCCTACCAATGCAGGAGATTGGGATTTGATCCCTTGGCCAGGAAGATGCCCTGGAGAAGGAAATGGTAACCCACTCCACTATTCTTGTCTGGGAAATCCCATATCAGAGGAGCCTGGTGGGCTACAGTCCGTGGGGGCTACAATCCATGGGGTAACAAAGAGTTGGACACAACTGAGCACACACACACAGCACAAGAATGAACATCAGTGTCTTGGGAATGAAGGAGTGATCAGAATAATAGGCAGGAACAGGGATGGGTACAGATCACCTGGGCATTTGCAAGCAACTTAATGATTATGAAGGTCAGGGCCAGGAAATATAAAATTATGGTGTACAAACATGGAAATGAAAATAGCTGTTGTGGAGAGAAAATACTACACGTGCCTAAAATTGATACAAACAAATCAAGGCATACATTGGTGATCGGTCCTTTTTGTTTGTTTGTTTCCTTGTGTTTCACTAGCCAACTATTTTCATCTCACTGATTTTCCAGATAATTTGGAAATTGTTCAGTTCAGTTCAGTCACTCAGTTGTGTCCGACTCTTTGTGACCCCATGAATCACAGCACACCAGGCCTCCCTGTCCGTTACCAACTCCTGGAGTTCACTCAAACTCATGTCCATCGAGTCGGTGATGCCATCCAGCCATCTCATTCTCTGTCATCCCCGTCTCCTCCTGCCCCCAATCCCTCCCAGCATCAGTCTTTTCCAGTGAGTCAACTCGTCACATGAGGTGGCCAAAGTATTGGAGTTTCAGCTTTAGCATCAGTCCTTCCAATGAACACCCAGGATTGATCTCCTTTAGAATGGAAGTTGTTGCCTGTTTGTAAAAGAAATCCCTATTTCCCTTAGATTAACTTTTACCTGCTCAGTGTTTCTCTGATTGATTCCTCACATCAAAATCAAAACATGTTATTCATGAAATATGACATTTCTATAGAACCTACTTTTCTAATACATGCCAAAAAAAGTGCCTGAAAATGCTGTACTTGCATATAAAGTAATTCTAGTCTATATTTTTTTATTTAAAAAGTGCTTATTTATTTGGCTGCACCAGATCTTAGTTGTGGCATGTGGGATCTTTCAGTTGTACCTTGTGGGGTCTAGTTCCCCAACAGGGATTGAACCCAGGTCCCCAGCATTGGGAGTCTTAATTTTAAAAGGAAAGTAAGTTTCAAAAACCCAACTAGTTAAAAGAATTTCATAAAAATAACACAAAATGAATTGCACTGTAAACCTCATTTGTAGTTTCTTTATGTACCAAATAGTACACTAGCAATAATTAGGAAGGTTTGAAGATAAATACATTCACAATCTTCCCTTTAAATCCAATATAAGTAGAAAATTTCACTGTTGCTCAATTAGAGGCTGAGCTGGTAGGCCAATATTTCCTTTTATGTAGCAATAGTCATGAGAGAGATTATTATATAGGATCAAAAAAAAATACAGCAGTAGCTGACAATTGCATTTTTCTATCAGATACAATCCTAATAGCTCTGTATACAACCACTATTAGACCAAGCTCTAGCTAGCAGTGTCAGAAAAATTAAAACAGACAGGCACCTCTTTAAGGCACTTGGTACAATTTAGTGTGACTTAATAGGGTCTGTTTCAGGGAGTCTGAATAGAAACATAAACAGTTCCACCAAACTGTTCAGATCTTATTTGTGTTAGAATCATCAGTTGCTTTTGACCATGTTGGTCATGGGGTCCTTTAATCTGACTTACACAGAGGCTGGGTTCCTACCAGGTATTATCTTGGTTCTCTACATACTTTAATGATTCTCTGCTTTTATTTCAGTCTAAACAAATGCACATGTGGCAAAAAACCAATGAAATAAGAGGGTTCCTCAAGTTGGTGTTCTGTGCACCTCTGTTCAGGCATGTCTTTTCAGTTACTTTGTATGTCTCTCTGTATCCATTTTTAGGTGCCATGTATGTTAATGCTGTTGTTCTTGTTCAGTCACTCAGTCATGTCCAACTCTTTGCAACCCCGCGGACTGCAGCATGCCAGGCTTCGCTGTCCTTCACCATCTCCTGGAGCTTGCTCAGACTCATGTCCATTGAGTCAGTCATAACATCCAACAATGTCATCCTCTGTTGTCCCCTTCCCCTGCCTTCAACCTTTCACCTCCTCAGGGTCTTTTCTAATGAGTTGGTTCTTTACACCAGGTGGCCAAAGTATTGGAGCTTCAGCTTCAGCATCAGTCCTTCCAATGAATATTCAGGTCTGATTTCCTTTAGGATTAACTGGTTGGATCTCCTTGCTGTCCAAGGGACTCTCAAGAGTCTTCTCCAACTCCAAAGTTCAAAAGCATCAATTTTTCAGCGCTCAGCTTTCTTTATAGTCCAACTCTCACATCCATACATGACCACTGGAAAAACCATAGCTTTGACCAGATGGACCTTTTCAAAGGCCCTGAAAGAAATCTTTCCTCTATAAAAATTACAAATGGGGACAACATATTTTCCATCTGAACAGAAGAGAAATCCTATGACTTTTCCTATCATATGCTACCTCTGTTTTAAATGTTTAGGACAAAGATGAATTTCACTTTTACTGCACTGTCTCTTCAGCTATTGAAAACAGTTGAGGGTACATATCCCGACTGGGAAGCTTTCCATAGCAACAAGATATAAGAAAGGCCATAGCTTTCTTTTGCATTTTCTAGGCTAAATGGGTATGAGCTACTTGGATTCTGGCCTTTTAAATGCACCCCTGCAACATTCACAGAAGAGACAACACCCCAAATTTATTGCGTCTGCCTCTAAATCAACCGATTCAATTATTTTTATTTTCAAACTATATTTTAATTACAACCAGTGTTAGACTGCAAGGGGATCTAACCAGTCAATCCTAAAGGATATCAACCCTGAATATTCATTGGAAGGATTGATGCTGAAGCAGAAGCTCCAATACTTAGAGAAATGCAGTGTGATTAAGGAAGCTAATCTCTCTCTCTCTCTCTGTGTGTCAGTTTCTCTGTCTCTCTCTCACACACGTACACCTATATGGCCCCCAGGATTTGAACCATTCTGTAATTTGGTGAGTAAAGGAAGCAGTGAGGTAGACTGTGTGTATGTCAGGGAAAACAGAGGCCACTGTTGAGCCAAGTTGATTTCCCACGCTGGGATAAAGGTCACAAGTTCTAAAATCTCAGACCTCACTACTGTTGGGTTATTTTCCCTCCCTCGTTAGACATTTTATCTCCTATGAGCTGAGAAGCCTCACCAACTATAGTAAGGGGAAAATGACTAATTAAGCATTTTTTAAAGTCTGAAAGGGCTTCTCTGGTGGCTCAGTGGTAAAGAATCCACCTGTGAATGCAGGAGACATGGATTCAATCCATGGGTTGAAAAGATCCCTTGGAGAAGAAAATGGCAACCCACTCCAGTACTTTGGCCTGGAAAATCCCATGGACAGAGGAGCCTGGTGGGCTGTAGTCCATAAGGTAGCAAAAGAGTCAGACACAATTTAGCTACTGCTGCTGCTGCTGCTAAGTCACTTCAGTCGTGTCTGACTCTGTATGACCCCATAGACGGCAGCCCATCAGGCTCCCCCGTCCCTGGGATTCTCCAGGCAAGAACACTGGAGTGGGTTGCCATTTCCTTCTCCAATGTGTGAAAGTGAAAAGTGAAAGTGAAGTCACTCAGTCATGTCTGACTCGTAGCGACCCCATGGACTGCAGCCTACTAGGCTCCTCTGTCCATGGGATTTTCCAGGCAAGAGTGCTGGAGTGGCTTGCCATTGTCTTCTCCAATTGTACCACTAGGGAAATTTTAATTACTGAATCACCTGTCCATCAATTTAGCTACTAAACAACAACAAAAGCCTGAAAAGTCACCTATCAACTACCTGTAGACTCCTGGGTTCAACAGTGCGGCCAAGAAATCCAGATTCAACGCTCATACAACCTGGTGTTCTTTGGAAAATTCTCGAAATGCAGGGCCTGGAAAACGATATTTTAAAAATGAGTAGTTGTACTTATTATCAAGGAGATGGGAAAGAATAAGCCCTAATTTTCAATATTTGTGAATCAAAGAAATGTGTGTTACTCCAAGGTAAGAAGCTAATAATATCTCTAGAGAATGATGCTTTAGAAATCTGGCACCAAATTTCTGTGTTTGCAGAAATGCATACCTTCCACAATCCACGTTTATACAGTTCTGGTTTGGCCAAGGTGCCTATTACATATTTGTTGATGCTTCCTTACCTTGTGTTGTTGATGCTGTTTTGTTTTTTTATGAAGGACTCCCAAAGTACAAGGTTCTGTTTCACGTTTCTCATGAAATATCTGTTTACTTAAACATGAAAGTCTGTTAGGAAAGAGAGAAAGAACATGGAAACACCATACAATAGGGGAGAACATTTTATGCTACACAGATATGCATGTTCTCAACTTAGTTTTAGCTGTTTTTATGAAACACTGAATGGATACAAACATTTAATTACAATATGTGCATAAGGTAGAGCAAATTGCAATAAAACCGATCATCATGTGCCCACCACTCAAAATAAGGAATATGGAGTGTTTGGGGCACCTTAAGGGCCTCTATGCATCACTGCATGATGTCATACTGTTCTTAGAGGGAACCACCATCCTGAATTTTGGATTATCCTTACCATGCTTTGACACACATGTCGATATTCTCACACAGTGGGTGATTTAGTCTCGAATGTTCTGAGTTGATATAAATGGAATCACTGTCTGAATTCTTCTGCAACTTGATTTTTTCACTCAGTAATATCTTCTGAGATGCATCCAACTTGATGTGTGCAGTGATAAAATATTCTTTTCACTGATGTATTCAGTTCAGTTCAGTCCAGTCGTGTCCGACTCTTTGCGACCCCATGAGTCACAGTACACCGGGCCTCCCTATCTATCACCAACTCCCAGAGTTCACTCAAACTCATGTCCATCGAGCTGGTGATGCCATCCAGCCATCTCATTCTCTGTCGTCCCCGTCTCCTCCCGCCCCCAATCGCTCCCAGCATCAGAGTCTTTTCCAGTGAGTCAACTCTTTGCATGAGATGGCCAAAGTATTGGAGTTTCAGCTTTAGCATCAGTCCTTCCAATGAACACCCAGGATTGATCTCCTTTAGAATAGACTGGTTGGTACTGTTACATTACTAATATTTTTAAAACAACATATAAGATGGAAAATTGGCTGTGAAAAAATACATCTTCAATATCTGATGTTTAGAGAACTGCTAGCTTTATTTCCATTTAGCCATTGACTCAACTTTATACTTCCCTTGGAGAAAAAGGAAGGATACATTATTTATTACTGATCACAGAGAATTAGAAATCATTTTGCTCAGTATCTCACTTTTTGTATGAGGTACCTGAACTTTAGGTAGATGAAGGGACCCGTGCAAGATTATAGAACACTTGGGGGTTTAGGCATCTAACCTTAACCTCCATTTCATATCTCCTCAAAAGAAAAAAGGACTTACCCTCTGCCCTTCTCTTTTACCTTCTCTTTTCTTCAGGAATAATTCATCAAGATACTAAAAGCGAGATTGTATCTATGTGATCACAAATCCTGATTTTCAGAAAAAATACAATGATTTTTCTACACTTGGCTAATCTTCACAGTGTGGAAATTGGTAGGACACAAAGCCCACTCGATACCACAGGAGCCCAAATATTAAATATTCACTTTCAGCACCTCCCTTGCAGCCAAGCCTTGGTACACAGGCATCTTTAATCTGTCAATACCTAAACTCTTAACTTTGAATTGGGAGAAAATACCTTAAATCCTTTATTATTGGTGGCAACAACATCTAACTTTCAGAAGTGGTAAGGGCAGATTTTTGTTGTTGTTGAGAATTTGCTGTTTTGTTTGACTCTTTGCAACCCCATGGACTGTAGCCCACCAGGTTCCACTGTCCACGGGATTTCCAAGGCAAGAATACTGGAGTGGGTTGCCATTTCCTTCTCCAGGGATCTTTCCCACCCAGGGATCAAACCCACATCTCCTGTATTGGCAGGCAGGTTCTTAACCACTGAGCCACCTGGGAAGCCCAATGGCAGATTAGCCCTGCTGCTGATGCTAAGTCGCTTCAGTTGTGTCCGACCCTGTGCGATCCCATAGACGGCAGCCCATCAGGCTGCCCCGTCCCTGGGATTCTCTAGGCAAGAACACTGGAGTGGGTTGCCATTTCCTTCTCCAATGCATGAAAGTGAAAAATGAAAGTGAAGTTGCTCAGTCGTGTCCGACTCTTAGCAACCCCATGGACTGCAGCCCAGCAGGCTCCTCCGTCCATGAGATTTTCCAGGCAAGAGTACTGGAGTGGGGTGCCATTGCCTTCTCTGAGATTAGCCCTACATATACACAAATAAAAGAGAAACATGAGCTAATGTGGCAAAAATTTCCATATTAGCTGTCATCTGTCATGGACAACTATCTCAAGTTCCACATGAATTCATGAGTATCTTTAGGGCCACAAATTAGCACTTGAAGAGCAGCAAGGAAAAGGATGTTCAGCATTACTAAGAAATGGTATTTCCTGATGTAATGCTATATTTCCCTGATAGTATCTGAGAACTCTTGGATGTGTTAATTTCTCTATTCTTACACCTAAGTTCTTTGGCTTCCCCAGTTGTCCCTGGGCTCTGAAGCAATGTCTCATGTTGGCAGGGATGCAACACACAAACATTCCACAGCCTTGGGAACAGGCACCTTTTGTTTCAAAGATGGAGAGCAAGAGATGTGAACAAGTATTTTCCCAGGACCTAAAGAGCGTCAGATTCAAGAATGGATGTTTATGACTCCTACACTGCCAGCCCTGAGCACCAGATCCCATATATCAGGGGTCCCTGGACACTCTTACACGTGTGTGTGTGTGGTGGGGGGTGGGGGGAAAGAAATGGAGCCCTCTAAAGGGCAGGACCTGGGGCAGGGGTTGCTCTGTTGCTCTGGCTGGATGTGAAGGCAGCACTATTCACAACATTGTTGAGAGTATGGCAGCATACTCCCAATGCCTGGAGCTTCCCTGGTGGCTCAGTGGTAAAGAACCCTCCTACCAATGCAGGGGACAAGGGTTCGATCCCTGGTGCAGGAAAATCCCACACGCCATGGAGTCACTAAGCCTGTGTACCACGACTATTAAGCCTGTCCTCTAGAGCCCGTGCTCCTCAACAAGAGAAGCCACTGCAATGAGAGGCCCGCACACTGCAAACAGAGAGCAGTCATCACGCCCTGCAACTTTGACCTAAGAAGCAGGATGACTGTGATGCCCTTCCCAGACTGGCTCTGTGGTCCTGCTCACTGCTCAGTCTCCCTTTACCCTTTATTTATGGTCTTACCCCCACCTTCCTTGTGGATGGATATCCATTTCATAAACATGGATACTTTTCTATGGGGTTGGCCAAAAGTTCGTTCAGGTTTTTTGGCACAGCTTACAGAAAACCCAAACGAACTTTCTCGCCAACCCAATGCTGAAATCCACCAGGGTTTTGCACAGATTTGATAAAATCCCAATATTTTGCAGATGCTAGATGTACTTTTGAATGTCTAGATCACAAGGTCCAAGCAACAGGATTACTTGTATTGCAGGTTAGACTAGCTAGAAAGTTTCTTTTTCCTCCTGGTAAATAGGTGTGGAGAAAGAAAACTTCCCTGGAATTTTTCTTTGTTTCCATAGTCTTTCAAGGTTCTTCAGGGGATTTCTGAAACATAGCCATTTGTCTAGTTAATTTCCCTGATCTGAAAGAGTACTAACTTCTCTTACCATCTCAGGTGGAACAAATAGTTACAACTCTAGTAGGTCCCCAGGCTAAGCCCAAGATGTCTTGAAGACAGGTTCCTATATTTTTGCATTTCAAAGAGAAATGGCCCCCAGAAGGCCTTTGGAAAGATGCTCAACATCGCTAATTATTAGAGGAATCGAAAACAAAACTATAGTGAGATACCACCTCATACCAGTTAGAATGGTCGTCATTAAAAAGTCTACAAATAACAAATGCTGGAGAGGGTGTGGAGAAAAGGGAACCCTCCTATCCTATTGGTGGGAATGTAAGTTGGTACAGCCACTGTGGAGAACAGTATGAAGGTTCCTCAGAAAACTAAAAATAGAGCTACCATATGATCCAGCAATCCTGCTCCTAGATATATATATACAGTTTCATATATCTGGATGAAACTGTAATTCAAGAAATATGCAAGCACCTCTACATTCAGAGCAGCACTATTCACAATAGCCAAGACACGGAAGCAACCTAAATGTCCATCAGCAGAAAGCGAAAGTCACTCAGCCGTGTCCGGCTCTTTGTGAACCCAGGTGTAGCCCGCCGGGCTCCTCTGTCCATGGAATTCTCCAGGCAAGAACACTGGAGTGAGTAGCTGTTCCCTTCTCCAGGGGATCTTCTTAACCCAGGGATCAAACCCAGCTCTCCTGCATTGCAGGCAGATTCTTTACCATCTGAACAGACGAATGGATATACAGATGTGTTACATATATATCACAAAAAGAACTGCCATAAAAAAGAATAAAATTATGCCATTTTTAGCAATATGGATGCAACCAGAGATTATCATACTAAGTGAAATAAGTCAGAAAGAGAATGACAATGATATCACTTATATGTGGGATTTCGAATATGACACAAATGAACCTATCTATGAAACAGAAACAGAATCACAGACAGAGAGAACAGATTTGTGGTTTCCAAGGGAGAGGGGGTTGGGTGAGGGCTGGAGTGGGAGGCCGGGATTAGCAGATGAAAGCTTTCATAATATAAAACAGATAAACAAGGTCCTACTGTACAACACAGAGAACTATATTCAATATTTTGTGATAGGCCATAATGAAAAAGAATACACAAAAAAGGATATCTATACTGAGTTACTTTGTTTGTATAGCAGTAATTAACACATTACTGTAAATCAACTATACTTCAGTTAAAGAAAAAAGAGGAATGGCCCCCAGAACATGGAGAATTCTCAAGGTCACAAAAGCCAGGACACCTAGTCTCTCAGGTTTCTGGAGAAATTTATTAACATACAAAAGGATGGAGCAGGTGGAGGGGGGATGGGGTGGAGTGAGACCAGGGACCTCTCATCGCTCATCACATCCCCTCACGGATGAGACTGCAGCAAGAAGGATGGATGAAGTCACTATTTACTATGAGGTATTTAATATGAAATTTCTCTCTGATTCAGAACACCCAGTATGTTTATGCAGGATAAATTAGATAAGGATGAATATTAACAACCGAACCACAAGATCCAGGCAGCATCTGTGACATGCCTTTTCAGACCCCCTACATCAAAATCACAAGGAGTAGGGGTGGAGGTGAAGGATAAGAGGAGTAGGAGTCATGATATTTAATTAGGAGCATTTTGAACCTTATCTCAAATCAATCAGAATTTCTTGGTAGGGGACCCTGAAATATGCATTTCAACCAATACTCACCTGCTTTCCCAGCAATTCCTTTGCACCCTTCCCCCACCCCGCAAAATGCTAGAGGGACAAGACTTTTAAGAAAAAGTTTATATGAAGACAGTGGTTCTCAACCTGCGATCTGGGACACTTGGTGTTCCCTGGGTCCCTTTCTGCAAGTTCATGAGGTCAGAACTCTTCTGATAAAAATATTTTGATACTTTTTGCCTTTTCCACTCTTATTCTCTTACAAGACTACAGTGGAGCTTTTCAGGGACCACCTGCTGTGTGATGGCGTCACTGCCCTGACAGCTCACAGAAAATGTGTTAAGCATTCCCGTGTCCTAAAAAATCCCCAGTTTTAATTTCTTCAGTATGAGACAAATAGCAACATTAATAAAGGCATGTCGGAGCCTTCAGTAACATTTAAGAATGTAAATGAGTCCAAGACAAATAAATGTTTAAGAACCACACTTCTAGGCTGTGTTGGACCTAGAGGTTCATCCTAGCCCGAAGGCGTTTGCACTCAGGTTAGCTGAACACAGTGAGCTTTTAAATCGTAAATATACTGGGGAAACACTTTGCAAATTAGAATTGTTTAATGCCAGTGGGGAACAGGCAGACCTCATTTTATTTCACTTCATACATAGTACATTTTTTATAAATTCATGGGTTGTGAGAACCTTGCAAGTCTATCACTGTCATTTTTCCAACAGTATTACATTTTAATTAAGGTAAGTACATTGTTTTCTTGGACATAATGCTATTGTATACTTAATAGACCACAGTACAGTGTAAACATCATAACTCTTTTATATACTAGGAAACCAAGAAATTCCTGTGACTTGCTTGATTGCAATATTAACTTTATTAGGACATTTTGGAACCAAACCCAAAATATTTTTGAGGTCTGCCTATACTCTGTCACCTCGTCACTTTCTATTGTCAAACAAAAGGATTAAAAACTTCTATACTCCTTTTCTGAAAGGTCACTATTTGCCTGTATTGGAATGAATGTTCACGAAAAGTCATTGTGGTCAGTTTCAATGTGGTTGGTAATTTTTAACAATAAACCACTGATAACTTACATGTGTGTAACTCCAGGTTAAGCAGGAAACCTTTATATTTCAATCCTATTATTGGCCATCTTTCCAAAATGTAGCAACTTCTTTTCTTAGAAGGTGAACAAAATATCCTTTAGTTCTTATTAATCCAAGTTCTGCCAGTGTTTCAGGACAGGTGTTTAGAACTCAGATTCCTCTTTTTTTTTTTTTTTTTTGGCTGTAGCACGTGGCTTGTGGGATCTTAGTTCCCTGATCAGGGGTTGAAGCTATGCCCTGGCAGTGAAAGCAAGGAGTCCTAACCATTGCACCACAGGGAAGTCCCAGAACTCCAGTTCTTAAGCTGGAATATGACTGTAGAAGACAAAGATGGGTTGGTGGTATCCTGGCAGGGAGCTGTGGTTTTATTCTGCTAAGATTTTCTAAATAGAATAGCTTTCTCTCTTATAATTTTCCCCTAAGAACAATTTGAATTAGAATAATAGTAACTTGACCCACCTTGTATTTTTCCTATTTAAAATAATTTCACATTCCCGTCCCTGTTGGCTCAGATAGTAAAGCGTCTGCCTACAATGCAGGAGACCCGGGTTCAGTCCTTGAGTCAGGAAGATCTCCTGGAGAAGGAAATGGCAATCCATTCCAGTATTCTTGCTTGGAAAATCCCATGGCCGGAGGAGCCTGGTAGGCTACAGTCCATGGGGTTGCAAAGAGTCGGACATGACTGACAGACTTCACTTTCACTTTCTTTCTTTTTTCATATTCTTATAATCCATAAAACTTACTATATGCCCAGAATATATTCCCATCTGCATGCATGCTCAGTTGTGTCCGATTCTTTACAACCCCATGGACTGTAGCCCACAAGGTTCCTCTGTCCATGGGCTTCTCCAGGCAAGACTACTGGAGTGGGTTGCCATTTCCTCCTTCAGAGGACCTTCCTGACCCAGGGATTGAACCCTTGTCTCCTGCATTGGCAGGCAGATTTTTGGCCACTGAGTCACTTGGGAGGGTAAAGTGAGATTCAGTGGAGTTCATTAAAACTTTTAACTGGGTTCTATACATGTTAAAATTTAATTTTAATTTATAAAAACTATGTTTTAAAAGTTAAGCTCTTTCTCCAATCTTTTTTTATTAGTAATATTTGAAATTTCTGAACAATATTTTTTTTAATCATGCTAAAGGCTAAGGAAATACAAATAAATATAATTTTTCCATTGATGTAGGACAACTACTAAGATTCTAACGTGTATCTCTCTCTCATTCTTATTCGTTTTTCACTTGTTTTGGTTCTGGTTTGCTTTTGGAGGACAGTATCTTTCCCCCCAAATTCTCAAATAATGTTCAAAACAAGTACTGTTAGATGGTGAATGCCTTTCTTCAGTAAATTACTATAGGATTATTCCATTTATAAGACAATGTATACTCACTTTTCAGTAGAAACGATACATCCTATAGTAACTTAAAGCGTTTATGCTTCTATTAATGTTTCTTTATCCAACTTCTTTCCAACTTAACTTACAGAAGAGTAAAATTACTGACACTACCTCAAGGAAGGTTCAGATTCACCAGGTGACACCAATCCCTTAGGTAAAGAGTTCCAGTGTATTCCAGACAGAGGGGGAATTTTCTAGACAGACAAATGTGTCCTAGGTGACAAGTGGCTCTGTCCCTAATCTTCCAAAAAGCATGGAAGAGAGATGTGATTTCCTGTGCACAGCCTCCATCCCTAGATCATTAAGGAAATTGTTCCAACCAAAAGTAAGCCATTTCATACCCACACAGACTTGGACAGTTTAGCTTTGAAATGCAACTCGATTCCTTGAGAAGCTATCACCCCACCACTTACACAGCTTCTCCAACAGACACAATGTATGGCAAGGAAAACACATTACATACCTCAGTTTTCCATTTACAGCAATGATTGCTGGTTCTACAGAGTCTGATTGGGTGGGAGTTTTATGCTCAAAGCAAGGATTCTTGCTATCACAGATTCCTTTAACCAAATGAACAGAAACAGTCAGTGTTCAGCAGGAGGAGACTAGATGAAGCTGCCTTCCTGGCTATACACTTGATCCATTCCATGTCTTGGATAAGCTGCTACAGACGGTTTTGAAGATCTGTGATGATATAAAGGACATGTGAATGATTCATTTGAATAGACTTAAATCAGAATTGGCCAGTTATTAAACTCAACTGGATAAGAAAACCAACTACTACCTATGGGTGGAGAAGATAGAAATTCACAGTGTGACTTTAGAAGTATTGAAAGACTCTAATTCCAAAACATTCATACAAGGTGCTGCCGTGGTATCTGAAATTTACACCATCAAATGAATCACTACTTTGGTTTAAGGAAGTGTATCTCTAAGTGGGCTTCCCTGGTGGCTCAGACAGTAAAGAATCTGTCTGCAATGCAGGAGACCCAGGTTTGATCCCTAAGTGTGTTTTCCATGGAGCATTAAGAGGTGTTGTAGTGAGGGAAAAAATGCACATAGACTTATATGTTCATTAATGTTCATAAGTGTAGAAAAAAAATCTCATACATAGCTCTTTACTATAGAACTTACCTGTGCTGGGAGAAACTACAAACTTCTGAATCTCCAATAATGGGACATAAATAAGTAGTATTTTTTACTTTGCCCACCAAGGTCCGTCTAGTCAAGGCTATGGTTTTTCCCGTGGTCATGTATGGATGTGAGAGTTGGACTGTGAAGAAAGCTGATCGCCGAAGAATCGATGCTTTTGAACTGTGGTGTTGGAGAAGACTCTTGAGAGTCCCTTATACTGCAAGGAGATCCAACCAGTCCATTCTAGAGGAGATCAGTCCTGGGTGTTCATTGGAAGGGCTGATGCTAAAGCTGAAACTCCAATACTTGGCCACCTCATGCAACGAGTTGACTCACTGGAAAAGACTCTGATGCTGGGAGTGATTGGGGGTGGGAGGAGACGGGGACTACAGAGAATGAGATGGCTGGATGGCATCACCAGCTCGATGGACATGAGTTTGAGTGAACTCCGGGAGTTGGTGATGGACAGGGAGGCCTGGCATGCTGTGATTCATGGGGTCGCAAAGAGTCGGACACGACTGAGTGACTGAAATGAACTGACCTGACCATGGGACACTTTTTTTTTTTTTACAATATATCTTTATTAGATTACTATTTTTCCCCCTTAGATTAGAAAATGCATCTTCCCTAGCTGACTGCTAATAGCATGTGAATGCCCTAACTAGATGGACAACATATGAACCCACACTATTCATGAATATCTGAGCCTGGATTTTTTTCCCATTAAAATAATTAGCTGCTCTGCTAATCCAGGCTCAAATGTTCATGAATGTTATGGGTTCATACATTGTCCATCTAGTTAGGGCATTTGTTAACAGATATATGTAGAATCTAGAAAAATGGTACAGATGAATCTATTTGCAGGGAAGGAATAGAAATGCAGACATAGAGAATGGACTTGTGGACACAGAGAGGCAGGGAAGAAGAGGGTGGGATAAATCCAGATACTGGGATTGACATATATACACTATCATGTATAAAACAGCAACTGGGAACCGTTGTATAGCACAGGGAGATCAGCTCGGTTCTCTGTGATGACCTAGAGATGTGGGGGGAAGGCTCAAGAGGAAGGGGATGTATGTATACATATAGTTGATTCACACTGTTGTACAGCAGAAACTAACACAACATTGTAAAGTAACTATATCCCAATAAAAATTTTTTTAAAAACATAAGAAGTGAGGATAATGTAAAACAACATTCATAATTGGATACAGGCAATAGTAACTTGCAGTAACGAGGAATTTACATTTTGAAGTGGTTGAAAAAGAGCAGGTAGCACCTAGAGGTCTGGCGGCAAGGGAGGAGTTTTGCCGGGCAGGTAATCTCAGATACCTGAGATTATTCCAAATCCCAGAGTGAGCAAAGAAAGCATGAGGGGTCCAGGGAGCATGAGCAAGAGTCACCAGACAGACTAAAACAGAAGGAATAGGGGAAACAGTGGGTGACATTAAAAGTGATGTTTGCTCACAGAAATCTTTTGCCTAACTACCCTTAGTAGGAACAAGCATGTCACTATTTCTGATTTCCAGAGGCAGCCAGCTATGTGAGGTCCCTCTGCCTATAAGCCCTCTGAATGTAATTCTTCCTGCTGTCATCTATCAATAATTATAATTACAGTGAGCAGAGGAGTGGAGACCTTAAAGAATACAAAGTTAATGCCTAACAGTCAATATGCTGAGACTCTCTAAGGCTCTGAAGTTTAACATCACCTACATCTGAATGCCCCACTTCTACGGAAAATGGGTTAACTTACTATTTTAAAATCATTCCTCAAAACCACATAATTTTAAATTCTGTATTTAGTCTCCTATAACCAGAGTTGAAGATTCACCTCATACCAGAAGCATCTATCGTGGCTCCCAGTGGGATGTTAATTTCTACTGTAAAATTCTGTTCAAGACTCTGAATTAACACTTGAACACCATTCTAATTTTAGAATTAAATTTCTCAAACATTTGAAATGATGAAGATTTTGCTTGTGCCTAAAAACTCTTCTATGTTGCCCCTTTTTATAACTGAAAATAGTCCAAAAGCCAGTGGTGATGGAGGTTTTATTTGGGGAAAGGAGTATATCACGTTAGCACCACATTCAATGAAGACATGATATCTGTTGGGACTGTTACTTTGAACTGCAGACTTTTCCTACTGAAGGAAAACTGTCTTGCCATAGCAAGTATTTTTCTTTCACCCACCAAATGTCATGTTTTCTATCTTAATACATTCAATGAAATATTTTTATGTGAGGTTTCTACTGCCTGTCAAAAGGTACAATCTGCCTGTTATATGATGTGCTAAGATATTTGTATCTTATCAACTGTTAATTAGTGTGATAGCCTGCAACATTTTTTTTTTTTAATTCAGTGCAGTTCTGGGGTGTCTAGGCTTAGGTTAAAAGAGCAGGCTGACATAACTGCTCTCCTTTTACACTTACTCTGTGTTCTCTGGAAACTGACAGAAATACTTTTTATACTGATAAGTCAGGCTGTCCTGTTATCTGAAAGAGGAAAGAAGGCAAGCAAAAAAGTTAGGGAAATGAACATTTCCATGATTTCACCCAGGTCAGAAGGAAAGGAATAATCTCATCTCTGAGAGGTCTATGTGAAATCTCATTCCCATATGATTTATTTTATTATTTTTTAATTTATTTTAAAATATTGAATTTGCCTGATGTTTTATAAAACAGTATGTTGTTTTCTTTTTTAATTTATTTTTAATTGGAGGATAATTGTTTTACATTGTTGTGTTGGTTTCTGCCATACAACAATATGAATTGGTCGTAAGTGTACATATATCACCTTCCTCATGAGCCTCCCTCCCTCCCCAACCCCGATCCCACCCCTCTGGGGCATCACAGAGCACCAAGCTGAGCTCCCTGTGTTTTCTATTACTACAATAAATGATGTGATGAAGAGTAGCTCGCCTGGGTTTCCCTGATGGTCTAGTGGTTAAGCATCTGCCTACCAATGCAGGAGATATGGGTTCGATCCCTAACCCAGGAAGATCCTACATGCTGCAGGACAACTTAACCCGTGCGCCACAACTACTGAGCCTATGCTCTAGAGTCCAGGAGCCACAACTACTGAAGCCCACGCACCCTGCAGCCCGTGCTCCACAACAAAAGAAGCCACCACAATGAGAAACCGGCACAGTGCAAAGAGGAGTAGCCCCTGCTAACACAACTAGAGAAAGCCCATGCAGCAACAAAGACCTAGCACAGCCAAAAAAATAAGAGAGAGAGACAGACAGAAAGTAGCTCGTCCTTTTAAGTAAGTCTCCAACTCCATCTTGTCCACTTTTTCTCTCTTTGCCTGTCTCTCTATCCCTCACTGAAATAAGGCTGCTTTAGGATCATGAATCTCAGCAGAACCACAGGGCCGGTGCATCTACTAGGTCAGGTGTGATCAGTGAAGAGCCAGACTGTGTTCTCAAGCAATCTGTGGGCAAGAAACAACTCCAGAACAAAGCAAAGGAGTTCTATGCAACCTGCTGACCAGGCAGAGGAACAGCACATTCTCAGTAGTGCTAGGCTACTTTTATGCAAAGCGCGACTTAAACAACTGTCTTAGGGCCGGTGCATAGAAATCCCTGCATCTCCATTCTGAAAGCTTTGCCAGTGTCATCACTGGAATATGATTTCCAGAGCACACAATTGAAATCACATAGAAAGGTACAAATGTGTCCTACAAAATAAGATACAACCAACATTACCTTTTTAGGCTTCCCTGGTGACTCAATAGTAAAGAACCCACTTGCCAATGCAGGAGACACAGGTTTGATCCCTAGGTTGGGAAGATCCCCTGGAAAATGAAATGGCAGTCCACTCCAGTATTCTTGCCTGGCAAATCCCATGGACAGAGGAGCCTGGTGGGCTACAGTCTATGGGGTTGCAAAGAGTCAGACACAGCAACTAAAAAACAACAGCATCTTTCAGAGCACTGATAACAAAATACAGCTCCAATCAAAATTATGAAACAAGCTCATCAACACTGTTGCCTTTTGTGTATCAGTTCAGTTCAGTTCAGTTCAGTCGCTCAGTCATGTCCGACTCTTTGCGACCCCATGAATCACAGCATGCCAGGCCTCCCTGTCCATCACCAACTCCCAGAGTTCACTCAAACTCATGTCCATCGAGTCGGTGATGCCATCCAGCCATCTCATTCTCTGTCGTCCCCTTCTCCTCCTGCCTCCAATCCTTCCCAGCATCAGACTCTTTTCCAGTGAGTCAACTCGTCACATGAGGTGGCCAAAGTATTGGAGTTTCAGCTTTAGCATCAGCCCTTCCAACGAACACCCAGGATTGATCTCCTTTAGAATGGACTGGTTGGATCTCCTTGCAGTCCAAGGGACTCTCAAGAGTCTTCTGCAGCACCACAGTTCAAAAGCATATGTGGTGACTTTATCTTAGAAAGTTCCTAGATACTGCATTGTTTCCCAATCCGTTTTTTCCCCCTCATCGCCTTTTTTTTTTTTAAGAAAAATCAAAGCCAGGAGCACTGTCTTACATGTCTTCTCACCTCTATTCCCACTCCATTCCTGACAAAGTCACAGCCTTCTCATCTCGTATCATCATTGAGTCCAAATCTCTGGTTACAAGTTCCTTTCTGTTGGATGACACAGTTTAGGACATTTAATCGGGACAGTCCAGGCAGCATGGAGATGGAGCACCTACCATCTGTGCTATTGCTTGGGTACCACAGAATTAGTCCAACGTTCCCTGTGGTGGATCCAAAGTCCTTCCTGGTTGCCTCTCCAGCCTCTCCAGAGCTGTCCCTGCCCTAATATCGGCAGAACCGCTCTTATCAACTTCTCATCATCTCTGTCCAGCTTCCCTGCTCCACACTGCACCTACAAAAGGGAGCCTGTGAGAACAACCATGTACATATTCACCAGGAAAAGCTTGGGACCTCTGATTTAAAGAGCAAAAAAGTAAGCCAGTATGTCTTCACCCTCACCCAAAATCTGCCAAATACAAAACAGTCCTTCTTGCAAATACCTATTTTGTGACTCTGTTAAGCCTCTGTACACACTTGCTCTGAACGTTAGAGAATTTTGAGTGTTAAGGAGAAGGGGGAAACAGAGGATGAGACAGTTGGATGGCATCTCTGACTCAATGGACATGAGTTCGGGCTTCCCTGGTGGCTCAGACAGTAAAGAATCTACCTGCAATGCAGGAGACCCAGGTTCGATCTCTGGGTTTGGAGATCCCCTGGAGAAGGAAATGGCAACCCACTCCAGTACTCTTGCCTGGGAAATCCCAAGGATAGAGGAGCCTGGCAGGCTACAGTCCATGGGGTCGCAAAGAGTCAGACATGACTTATTGACTGAACATCAACAACTATGTTAAAACAGTCTTCTCTATATGTAACTATTGTGGACATTATTTCTTGGAGAATTCTAATTCCCCTAAGACTGAGACCAAGTCAAGCTCATTAATGGGTAACAGAATTGGCTGGTGGAGAGAATTTTTAAAGTCATGTCTGCCTGATTTTTTATGTCTGTGAGAAGCTAGTACCATTATTAACTAATTTTAAAGACAAGCTAAATTTGGGCAAAGCTGTTAAGAAACGTGACATTTGTTGTCACTTCACAACTCTGATTTTTAACAGTAATACTTTTCCTACTCTTTGGAATCCTATATCCAGGAAATGGTGATGGTGGAGGTGCCAGAAATGCTGGGCATCTCTGAGAATAGCAAGGGAGTAATTAACCTTAAATTCTGGAAAGTGGTTGTCCCTGGTTGGGGGTGGTGGGTAATAATACCAAAGAAGAGATTGCAAGGGGCATCTATGGTATCAGCAATGCTGGATGGTAGGTTCACAGATGTATATTTTATTACTACACTTTTTACTTTCCGTAATTTTTATTGAGTATGTGAAGTGAAAGTTGCTCAGTTGCGTCTGATTCTGTGAACCCTTACAGTCTATGGAATTCTCCAGCCAGAACACTGGAGTGGGTAGCCCTCTCCTTCTCCAGGGGACTTCCCATCACAGGGATCAAACCCAGACCTCCCGCATTGCAGGCAGATACTTTACCAGCTGAGCTACCAGGGAAGTCCTTATTATATTCTGTGTCAATTAAAAATACTGTGAGCCTGATATTCAAATACGCTTCCACGCAACTCTGTCACTGTTGCTCAGTCACCCAGTTGTGTCCGACTCTTTGGGATCGCATGGACTGCAGCACGCCAAGCCTCCCTGTCCCTCACCATCTCCCGGAGTTTGCCCAAGTTCATGTTCATCATGTTGGTGATGCCGTCCAGCCATCTCATCCTTTTCGTCCTCTTCTCCTTCTGCCGTCAATCTTTCCCAGCATTAGGGACTTTCCCACTGAGTCATCCGCTTGCATCAGGTGACCAAAATATTGGAGCTTCAGCTTTAGTATCCGTCCTTCCAGTGAATAGTCAGGATTGACCTCCTGAATACTCTATGTAACTTTTGTTTAAAAATAGTTTTATTAAAATGACCACACCATCCTCATACCCTATTACCACCTAAACATCAGAATAATCAAATGCTTGCCCGATGACTCAGCAGGTAAAGAATTCACCTGCAATACAGCAGACAGAGGAGATGTGGGTTCTATCTTTGGGTTAGGAGGATGCCCTGGAGAAGGAAATGGCAACCCACTCCAGTATTCCTGCCAGAAAAATCCCTTGGAGAGAGGAGACTGGAGGACTATAGTCCAAAGGGTCACAAAGAGTTGGACACGACTGAGCAATTAAGCCCAGCACAGCAAGAATAAGAATGTCAGCACCTAAAATAGAAGTTTTCTGATGACATCTGTTACTATTAACCCATATTCTAACATTAATCTCACACATATGCTGTGATTACAGAGTGCTTTCTGACTTGCTCTGCTTCTCTCAAGTTAAAACCTTCCTCTGGGACTTCAGATTCTTGGAGTTAAAAGCCCTTTTGAGTTTGCATCTTTCTCAGCAGTGCATGATTTAAAAAAAAATCCCACAGAATGTCCCTTACCTCCTTCCAAAACAGAGGAGTAGATACTAGGCTTTTTTTAAAAAAAATTATTTATTTTTTATTGAAGGATAATTGCTTTACAGAATTTTGCTGTTTTCTGTCAAACCTCAACATGAATCAGCCATCTGTATACATATATCCCCTCCCTTCTTCTCTGGCTCTAAACATCTCTGATTCTGGGACAATCAGAGGAAGCATTAGCTTTTCTTTTCCAGCTTCTCTGTTCTCGAAAAATCAGGTTCCTTTCCCCATATGACTGAAGAAAAAGAAGAGTGCTTGGAATTGGGAATTACTTTGTTCCCTGACTTCTCACTTCTTTACCTTCCATGTGATTTACCTACAGAATACCCTATAGGTTCTTCCACCTCCCCAGTGCTCTCTCCTATACACACACACACACACACACACACACAGACACACACACACGCAAACACACTGTATACCGGGCACCTAGGCTCACAGTCTCTCCAGCTCACCTCTAATCCTGCTTCTGCTGATCTGTGCCAGTGTGTACTCATTTCCTTGTCTGAATGATAACAGCAAACATTTATTGATCCCTTTGCTAAGCCCTGTGCTAAGGATCTGAATTGAATGACCAGGTAGTTAATTCTTAGCCTTTGGGTTTTGGAGCCAGCGAGTCCTAGATTTGAATCTCAGCATAGCCCTTCAATAGTTATGAGACCTTGAGCAAAAAGATATCACATTTATGAGCCTTAGTTTCCACATCTGTAAAATGGGGATTATGCAAATATAAAATCTTACAAATGGTTACTAAGGGCTACCAGAATAGAGACTGGCACACCAAGTGTCAATAAATGATAGCTATTTTTGTAACTATTATTAGCTTTATTGCCAGGGCCACTGTTTCTATGTTCTTGCTCCTCAGCTTCTCACCCAAGGATTTGATGCTTGATTTTCCTGCCTTTAGCCTGGGTTTCAAATCCCCTGTCCTGATTCTGGTTTCTGAGCCTCTGTCTGATGCTCCTTACATGGTTGTTTCATAGAGGACTGTACCCTAAGCCCCCACCTACCCTCTTACCTGAAAACATACTATTAATTTCATTCTATTTACTGCCTTCCCCTCCCTGCTTTCTCCACTTTTATTGAGGTATAACTGACATACAGCACGGAATATGTCTAAGATGTACAGCATAATGATTTGACTTACATATATCATGATGATCACAAGAAGTTTAGTGAACATCTATCATCACATATAGATACAAAATTAAAGAAACAGGAAAAAATATTTTCCTTGTGAAGAGAACTCAAGATTCACTCTTTTAACAACATTCATATATAACATGGAGAAGGAAATGGCAAGCCACTCCAGTATTCTTGCCTGGAGAATTCCATGGACTGAGGAGCCTGGCGGGCCACAGTCTATGGGGTCACAAAGAGTTGGACACAACTGAGCGACTATCATTCACTCATTCATATGTAACATACAGCAATGTCCATTATGTTAATCATGTCATATATTCTATCCCTAGTACTTACCTATTTTATAACTGAAAGTTTGTACCTTTGACTGCCTTCATCTGATTCCTCCTCTCCCCAACCCCTTGCCCCTGGTAACTACAATTCTGACCTCTTTTTCTATGACTTTGTTTGTTCTTGAAGTATCATTGACCTACAACACTACTTCTCTATTCTTAAACCATAATTACCTCTCCTGTCTAGCAAACCTCCCAGTCTTGCTGTGAAGCCTCCAGGAAAGACAACTTCATACAGAGCAGAACTTAATTCACACAGCAACTTATGAAGACACGAGGTCTCTGCCATCCTCAACACAGAAATTCTATCTCTAGTCTCAAGACAGTTCCTTTAATTTCCATTTTCTCCCAGTGGGAGGGGTCACAAATCAAATCTGCTAAGTCACATGGCCAAGCTTAGCTGCAAAAGAGGCATAAGTTACTTAAAAAGGTGTCCATGAACCCTGCTAAAATATTAGTGTGAAAGCAAAGGAGAAAGGATCTTCAGGACAACCACCAGGCTGCCAGAGGGAGGTGATCATGTTTCCGTTTCATATGAGGACAGCGTGGCTCAGGGATATGAAGAGGTCCCAGAACTGAAGTCAGGTTTATCAGACTCCAGAGCTGCTTCTGAAGATACCGGTTGGTTCTACCTGGTTTTCTGTGTTCACGGAGGATAGAGCTGCCTCCAGCACACTCTGGAGATTCATTCTAACAGAAGGCCTGACATCCCCCCGCCCCTCTGATTTTATCTAGAAATGGAAGCAAACTCCTCTCTTCAGTTATTTTAGCTACAACATGATTTTTACATACCCCAGTATACCGTTACTTCTCTTAACAATATTTACTAAAGTCAGACACAATTTTGCCAACTACTCACAGGAAAGAGTTCTTTAGCGTAAGGTTGCACAGGCTGTGTTCCTTACATAGCACAAAATATTTAAAACCAGTACTTAAACAAGGTTTCAGAAAAGCAATTTAAACTAACTCCGTGGTAAAACACACACACACACATTTTCAAGCTCCTGAAATGAAAACAAAGAAATTATCCATATTACTTTAAAAAATAGTCAAGTTATTTGAATTATACATTCAAGTCATCCTTTTAATGTTTGCTTCAAATTCACATTGTTTTGTTTTTCAACACTGAGAAAACTACCATTTGGCATTCTTAACAGACACACATGCTTGTACTCAGAGTTAACAAATAACTTCCTTGCAGAGTTTTTTTGGGGGGGGTTGTTTAATATCATTCTGTTTCTCATTCGGTATCTTTCAACACTGTATTTAATATTAGAAACCAATAATTATGCTATCATGTGCTGACAGATGCCTCTAACACTTAAGTAATTCTCTCAAGAATTCAGAAGCCATCACAAAAGGCATTTTGTATTAGTTATTAACAACTGGCTAAAGAGGGTCATCTTCAATTTGCACATGGAACCACCTCATTCTTCTACCAGGACAAATACTGGTATTAATCAGGGAAGGCTCTCTGTGGTAACATATAATCCCATCTCAGTGGTTTAAGACATTAAAAGTACATTTTTTCACTCATATTTTCTGGTAGTTAAGGTTGGTAAGGAGGGCTTTCCTTCACATGGCGATTCAGATACAGCCTACTTCTCTCCTGTGGCTCCATGACCCACATTCGAGGAATTGTCTTCTCCTGTCAAAGAGTGGAGAAGGAGTGGAGGATGTGTGGGCGGGTGGGGAGGCTCTTCGATAGGTCAGTTCACAAAGGCACTTCTTCTACATTCTGTTGGCTGGCACTCAGGGGCAGGACCATATCTCACTGCTAAAGAGCTTGGGAAATGCAGTGTCTTTATGTGCCCATAAAGAGAAGGAGGAGAAAGAGAAGAACATAGGTTTGGTGAGCACCTAGGCTTCCCATGTGGCTACGTGGTAAAGAATTCACTTGCCAATGGCAAGAGACAAGAGACACGGGTTTGATACTTAGGTCAGGTTGGGAAGATTCCATAGAGAAGGAAATGGCAACCCACTTAGTATTCTTGCCTGGGAAATCCATGGACAGAGGAGCCTGGCAGGCTACAGTCCATGGAATCATGAAAGTGTCGGACATGACTTAGCAATTAAATAAAAACAACAACAAACCACAAATACCACTGAGTCTCTGTTGCAAATACCAAAAGAAATTGCTAGGCCAGAAAAAAACAAAAACAAACAAGTAAAACCCAACCAATCAGACAAAAAAACCCAGACAATTCACTTTAAAAGTTGTTTCAAGTTAATGATGATATAATTAAAAATTATGACCTTTTACTTATACTAGCAAAAAAAAAAAATTATGACCTTTGCTTATACTAGCAAATCTAGTGTGAGTAATTGGTGTTCGAAATTCAAGTCAACTTTCATAAGTTATTTACAAACAGTTCAGTTCAGTTCAGTCGCTCAGTCGTGTCCGACTCTTTGCGACCCCATGAATCACAGCACGCCAGGCCTCCCTGTCCATCACCAACTCCCGGAGTTCAATCAAACTCATGTCCATCGAGTCAGTGATGTCATCTAGCCATCTCATCCTCTGTCGTCCCCTTCCCCTTCTGCCCCCAATCCTTCCCAGCATCAGAGTCCTTTCCAGTGAGTCAACTCGTTGCATGAGGTGGCCAAAGTATTGGAGTTTCAGCTTTAGCATCAGTCCTTCCAATGAACACCCAGGGTTGATCTCCTTTAGAATGGACTGGTTGGATCTCCTTGCAGTCCAAGGGACTCTCAAGAGTCTTCTCCAGCACCACAGTTCAAAAGCATCAATTCTTCGGCGATCAGCTTTCTTCACAGTCCAACTCTCACATCCATACATGACCAATGGAAAAACCATAGCCTTGACAAACAGTTACCTAAAGTCAAATATATTTTATTGTGTTAAAATATTTAAAACATACAATTTATAATTTTAACTATTTTTAAGTGTCTAGTTCAGTGGGATCAAATATGCTCACTATCCATCTTTACAATTTTTTCATCTTCTCCAAGTTGAAACCCAGCACTCATTAAACACTAACTCCCCATCCTCCTTACCCCAGCCTCTATTCTACTTCCTGTCTTTATGAATTAGACTATTCCCAGGCACTTTATATAAGTGAAATTATACAATATTTAGCAGCATACAATATTTGTCATTTTGTGTGTCTGGCTTATTTCACTTAACATAATGCCTTTAAGGTTCATCCAAGCTGGAGCATTATCAGAATTTCATTCCTTTTTAATGCTAAATAATATTCCATTGTATATACAGACTATATTTTGTTTATCCATCCATCCATCAATGAACATGTAGGTTGTTTCCACCTTTTGGCTATTGTGAATAACACTCTTGTCAACACAGGCATACAAACATCTTTTCAGTTCTTTGCTTTCACTTCTTGGATTTACACCCAGTAGTGGAGTTGCTGGATCATTTGTTAACACTAGTTTTTGAGGAAATGCTCCACTTCTCCAAAGTAGTTGTAAATCACAATCATTTTTGAAGACAAATTTGTGATTGGCTTCTACAAATGGTTGTAATGACTCCTTTGTAAAAGTACAGTCCCTATTAAAAAGTTTTCTGATGTAAGTTGGTGTAGCCCCTATGGAAAACAGTGTGGAGGTTCCTCAGAAAACTAAAAATAGAATTACCATAAGATCCAGCAATCCCAATACCACTCTTGGGCATATACCAAGATAATGTCACACCATGCCAAGTTGCTTTAGTTGTGTCTGACTCTGTGTGGACCCCATGGACTGTAGCACACCAGGCTCCTCTGTCCAAGGGATTCTTTAGGCAAGAATACTGGAGTGGGTTGTCACTTCCTTCTCTAGGGGATCTTCCTGACCCAGGGGTCAAACCTGCTCTCTTAAGTCTCCTGCATTGGCAGGTGGGTTCTTTACCAGAAGCACCACCTGGGAAGCCTCACTGAGATAATACTATGATTCAAATAGATACATGTACCCCTATGTTCACAGTAGCAATATTCACAATAGCCAAGACATGGAAACAACCCAAATGTTCATCCATAGATGAATGGATAAAGAAGATGTGGTATATATATACAATGGAATACTACTCAGCCATAAAAAAGAACAAAACAATGTCATTTGCAGCAATATGGATTCAACTAGAGATTATCATACTACATGAAGTCAGAAAGAGAAAGACAAATACCATACAGTACCACTTATATGTATAATCTAAAATATGGCATAAATGAACCTAACTACAAAACAGAAACAGCCTCACAGACATAGAGAACAAACTTGTGGTTGCCAAGGGGGAGGGAAGAACTAGGGGCTTGGGATTAGCAGATGTAAAATATCATATATAGGATGGACAGACCCAAGGTCCTACTGTATAGCACAGGGAACTATATTCAATGTCCTGGGGTAAACCATAACGGAAAAGAATAATTTAAAAAAATGTAAAAATAATTCCCTGGACTGGGATGAGGGTGGGGTTATGTTACTCTAGTTCTTTAAGAACTAGAATAGTTCTAATTTCACTTTTATTTGCCTCTAAATAATAAAATACATCGAATAATTAGTTGTATTCTCTGAGAGGTGAAAAGAATAGGAGTTTGATGGAAAAATTGTGAGGAAAGCTCTGTCCTATCTCTCTTGTGACCCTGGCATCTAACAGATTTCCTAGAAATGATGGGATTAGTTTATCACACCATGACCAAAAATTAAACTGAGAAAGATTTCTGTAGCAGTGTAAGTTTTAACTTCTAATTACCAATTAAAACCTGACAGTAACACTCTTCAAGAATTGATATCATTAACTGTGCTTTTTCCCTGCCACTCATATGATAATTATCTGGATTACTTTATATTTTGTCTTCTCCAGATTTTTTTCCTATAGTCTATTTCTGCATAAATATTTAATACAGTTAACTAGGGTGATGAAAACCTGAGTGTCTTCTGGAAATTGAACCCAAACAGCAAGGGGTACTGGATGTTTGGGTTGGATTTTATTCTCTTTGCCAATTTAGTGTTTCTGAGTATAGGTACTGTCAAAATTCAAAGATACTACAAAAATAAAAAGCATGTACTGTGGAAATGAGAGTGTATTTGAACTAAACCCTTAACAGAGAGATTGATTTGGGAAGCTTTGGTTCCTTAATAATATGATTTTTAACTCAACTATTTCATCACAGAGAAATGATAGTACAGTGATATTCTAGGTTTCAAAAAATATCTCCAAGTTAAGCTTTTCCAGGAAGAAAGGCTGGAAAAAATGACATTGGGTACAAGGCTTGATGGCAGATTACGATTTGTCATGGCAGGACATCATGAAAGACCTCTTTCATCCATTCTTGCCTACCAGTCATCAGGGCTAGTAGACCTGGGGTCCAGTTCTGGAGCACGTTTATTTTCATTTTTAAATAGGACCACATTTGGTGTTTCACTAACAATAGTGCTTACATCACATGTGACATGAAATGGAATTAGAGTCTATAAATTCAAATGATACATGGTATCAAGGTTTTTCACTGGCTGTACATTGAATTTGCATGATTTCGCTCCCCGTGTTCAAACACACGTGTTCACAATAGTTTGAGAAATTTCCTGAAATAAAACTCCTACCTATTAATTTGAAGTTTCTTTGAAGCTGCTTCTTTCAAAACAAAAAGAAATAAAATCTAGAGCAGTTTCTCTTTAACACTATCTTTTTAAGGTGTTAAGTCCTAGAAGGAAGAGCCTGCATGTGAAATCCATCACAAATCTTCCACCATGGGTGTAATGTGGGCAGTGGAGAATTTAGTAACTTCCATAAAGGAAAACCGGAATCATTTTTTAAAACATGAATCTTGTGTATAATTTCATGTCTGGCAGCGTGGACTAGTGAAATACATAACATTACAAATAATGGACTTTTAGGCCTCTCCTTAACAACCACAGTCAGGTACACATTTATAGGGCTTCATGGCTATGGTACAATCAGAGTGGCTGGCAGCACTGAAATCACTCCAGAAGCTTCCGGTGATCCATCTATTCATCATATACTCTTCATACGAGCCCGTCATTCCTGGTAATAGTCACCTCTCCAAGACTCACACCCCTGGAGTTCTTAACATCAACATTTTTATTCTTTCTTCTGCCACCCATGGGTGCTATTTTTACCCCCTTCTTGGTTCTTGCTGCTGCTGGTGCTAAGTCGCTTCAGTCATGTCTGACTTGGTTCTTAGGATGTAAGAAAACCCCAACTTTAAAGACCACTGCTTTCCCAGTATTTTCTCTCTGCCTGTCCCTCACCAACCAACTTCTTATATTTTTACCCTCTTGATAAAACAAAAACACCCCTTGCCAAAACCCTTATTTTTTTTCTCCTCTTTTTCTCATTATATATATTTTAAAAAAAATTTTTTTGGTTATTTATATAGGATGCACCAGGTCTTAGTTGAAGAAGGCAAGATCTTCATTGATCATGCAGGCAGCATGTGTCAGATCCAGTTCCCTGACCAGGGATTGAACTTGGGCCCCTGCATTCGGAGCATGGAGTCTTAGCTACTGGACCACCAGAGAAGTCCTTTCTCACTTAAATATATTAATGTATTTCCTAGCATCATATCGAATTTCTTGGTCCTCTACTAAGAGGGCAGGTGCTAAGACATCACCAAACTGGATTCTAGCCCTGACCTTGCACAAGGCACTTTTCTGTCTGCTTTCTTAACTGTAATTGGAGGAGAAATTGATCCTACCATATGCTGCTGTTAAGTCACTTCAGTCGTGTCCGACTCTGTGCGACCCCATAGATGGCAGCCCACCAGGCTCCCCCGTCCCTGGGATTCTCCAGGCAAGAACACTGGAGTGGGTTGCCATTTCCTTCTCCAATGCATGAAAGTGAAAAGTGAAAGTGAAGTCACTCAGTCGTGTCCGACCCTTAGCGACCCCACGGACTGCAGCCTACCAGGCTCCTCCATCCATGGGATTTTCCAGGCAAGAGTACTGGAGTGGGGTGCCATTGCCCCCTCCAGATCCTACTATATAGACTGTTCTAAAAGTTAAGATAACAGACAGTCCTTAGAGTAGCAGAAGTGGCCTCAGGAAACATCTATTACTATTAATATTATTATCATTATTAATGTTTGCCTTCATTTCAAATGACACTTGGAGGTTCTTCCCATCTGAGTACTCATCCTTTTTTTTCTCAGAATTCAGGATAAAATTAAAGCAGTGCAAAGAGCAGTTACCACAGAGTAATACTTAAACTCTATCCAGTGGTAACTGCTCTCCACACTGTTTTCTAGACTGACTCATAAGTATTCATGAAGCCTGTTTGTCATATCAAGTGCGTGGCCAGAGCTCATGTGAATCGTTCAGTTGTGTCTGGCTCTTTGCCACTCCATGGATAGTAGCCTGCCAGGCAAGAATACTGTTCTCCAGGTGAGAATACTGGAGTGGGTTCTCATTTCCTTTTCCAGGGAATCTTCCCCACCCAGGGATCGAACCCTGGTCTCCAGCACTGCGGGAAGATTCTTTCCCATCTGAGCCAGGAAGGAAGCCTATCTGGTCACATCAAATGCCTGGGCCAGTGCTCACAGCATCACTCTCATTTTAAAGATGAGAAGCCTCAGGCCCAAGGACATGAAACAATGAAGGAATAAACTAATGTCAAATATCGTGAATTTAGTAAATGCCACCTAATTGTATGCTTTAAAGTAGTAAATGTTATGTATATTTTACCACAATTTAAAAAATCATTTGGGAGGGAAAAAGAAAAAAAGAAACTCAACGCTGTCCCTATTCAGGATGCTGATCCAAATTCTGTTCTTGCCATCAAACTGCTAGTGCACTCTCCCTGGCTTGCTGTCCTTGCAGGAAACTCAAAATAGCTTCCAGGGCCTCCAGGTTCCAGACTCTGCCACGGAGAACTGGGATCTAGGGTAAATGCAACTGCTTCCTTTCTGCCTGGGGGCTCTAGTTCCTAATCCTTCAGACTCAGCCGAACTAGAAAGAGAAACCTCTCCTTCCAGAATATCTGGCAGGTACAACAGACTTGCTCAGAGGAAGTGGGTTCTTGGCTCAGCAGTTGAGCGGATTCTCAGGCTTTAAGTCTTCTGACTACTCAGGGGAAGGCCCAGCGTCCAGAACTTGAGCTCAAATAGCCTGGAGGCGGGGGTGGGGGCGGTTGGGGGGGGGGAGTAGGGGGGCTGCCGGGGCCGAAGGCGGGGCCTGGCAGGAACCTGCTGGGCGTGACCCAGTCTGGAGCGCAACCCAACAGGAGCCCATCGCGAGTAGTCTAAGGTCTGGGGGCGGGGCCGGCGGGCGCCCAGTGGGCGTGGCCGAGGGCAGGTGGGCGCGGTCAGGGCCGGAGGGCAGGGAGAAGACTAGACCGGAGGGTGAAGTGGGCGGGGACTGGGGACAAGTCAAAGACCCGGAAAGTTGGACGTGCAGAGGGTCCCCAGGGAGAAGGCGGCGCGCAGCGAGTGGAGGAAAGGCGCCCAGGAACCGGAGAGGGCGCGGGAGCTGTGGGCCCGGTAGGAAGCGTGCGGTCGCTGCACAGCTGGGCGCGTGGACTCCTGCAGGGACCGCGGCGGAGGTCCCGCCTGGGGAAGGAGTCCCTAAGGCTTTGGCTTCTTGCTGCCTTTCTCCTATAGCTCTCGGGGAAGCTGCAAAGACGGGGATCTTGAGGCTGCCGGGAGGCCTGGGAGGCTGGTCTAAGCTTGCCGGTGGCTTATTGCCCCGAAGTCTGGTGGTGGTGGTTTAGTCGCTAAGTCGTGTCCGACTCTTTGGATCCCATGGGCTGTATATAGCCTGCCAGGCTTCTCTGTCCATCGGACTCTCCAGGCAGGAATACTGGAGTTTCCATTTTCTTCTTCAGTCCCGAAGTTTAAAGTCCCGCAAAGTCGAGCTTGAAACCCGAGATTCAAAGTCCCGCGCAGAGCGAGGCCGAGGGCCCCTGGTGGCTCCAGCTCAGGGTTGGTGGGCAGAAGTGCTCTGGGGTCGTAGCTGGGCAGCTGTGCTGGCATCAGGGTCATCTATTCCACGCTTGTTCTCCTATATAATCTTTGAAATCATACCTCTAAGCCTTGGGCCTCAGCTTGCCGCTTTATTTTACTGTTGTCGTCTTTCCATTGTAAAGATATTCCAGATACACTTAGGTGCGGATATGATCATGGTATTTACAGCCGCGATGTGATATTTTGAAGACTCTTCAGGTGCAGGAACACCTGGGGTGGGGGGACGTTTAGAGAACTTCCTCCATGTGTAGACACACGAGTCTATTCGTCCTTAAATCACTTCTCCAGTGGAGAAAACTGACAAGCATTGACTCCTATCCTAAAGCGTCTGTCACTGTCATATAGAATGAATATCAGTAAGAAAAAAGCCCTGAGAAGTAGAATTACTCCTTGGCCAGTTACATTTTATTTTACATTGGCAGGAGGGGTGTTCAGCTCTTATCCTGAAGGCCTGATGTAATTCCAAAAATAACCAAGTCCCTTCGAAAAGAAATCTCAGTGCAAGAGGCAAAGAAAAAGAGATCAGACAGCTGACTGACTGCTGATAGCAAGATAGCAACTTAATTTTAAAAAGGATAAGAGTTCTACTTTATGAAATGCTGTGTTCATCTGTGGAGGCTAGATGCTGCTTTATTGTTATAAAAGTGACTAAACTATATGTAATGTAGATTTTTTTAAAATAAATATTCTGTCGTTCAGTCGCTAAGTCGTGTCCAACTCTGCGACCCCGTAGATTGCAGCATGCCAGGCTTCCCTGTCCTTCATTATCTCCTGGAGTTTGCTCAGATTAATGTCCATTGAGCTGGTGATGCTATCCAACCATCTCATCATCTGCTACCCTCTTCTTTTGCCTTCAGTCTTTCCCAACATCAGGGTCTTTTCCAGTGAGTTGGCTCTTTGCCTCAGATGGCCAAAGTACTAGAGCATCAGCTTCAGCATCAGTCCTTCCAATGAATATTCAGGGTTGATTTCCTTTAGGATTGACTGGTTTGATCTCCTTATACACTTTGCAGTGCGCATAGTTAAAATTTGACCCAGATAGGAGCAAAGAACAACAGATCATTTACAGTCTTGAAAAGTCTATCCCTATGTATTTAATGCTTTCTTAGTCTTGCGCTCGGAGAAGGCAATGGCAAGCCACTCCAGTACTCTTGCCTAGAAAATCCCATGGATGGAGGAGCCTGGTAGGCTGCAGTCCATGGGGTTGCTAAGGGTCGGACACGACTGAGCGACTTCACTTTCACTTTTCCCTTTCACATGTTGGAGAAGGAAATGGCAACCCACTCCAGTGTTCTTGCCTAGAGAATCTCAGGGACAGGGGAGCCTGGTGGGCTGCCGTCTATGGGGTCGCACAGAGTCGGATACGACTGAAGTGACTTAGCAGCAGCAGCAGCAGTCTTGCGCTTGGCCCTAAGAGCCCTGGTATTGTAGTAGGTAGTGGACCCCTATATAAGGCTTGTAGAAGTTGTTCTCAGAAATAAGCCTGAAGACAAAATAATGAACTACAGAGAATGGGAGGAGCTTCTGACCTTGGAAAATATCCATTCTTGTTACCATATGCTTTAAAGAGTTACTATGTGAGGAATCTTTCTTCTACATATCTTAAATACCAGAGTGAACCAAACAGGAATACTGCTGAGAAGTCCTTAAGCTGTGTACTTCCCATGAATATTACTGTTAATAGGAAAACCTGAGATGGTTGCCGAATATGTTTTTCATAGAATGAACACGATATCGTTCTGTTTCTCAGTGGTTCGTGTTTTTCTAAAAATGTTTCATTTAAAAAAAGCCTTCTCATTCATAGACATTCCTCCCTCACTTAAGAAAAAAAAAAAGGAAGATGAAAAAGAAAATATCTGCTCCCACTTAGTCATCTGGCATAAACTGGCTCTGTGGTTCTTACGACCTGTTTCATGAAATCATTATCTCTCTGAGTACAACTGTCTCTGCCTGCTCAGCATGGGAGTGTTATCCATTTCTCTGTCCCCTTCCAATAAGGCATGGCCATGGAGTTGCTTTGGTTAATTAAATATAAGTGGAGTGACCTGTGTCACTCCCAGGTGGAAGCTTTAAAAGTCAATGAGAGGCATACCCCACTGTCTTTCCCTCTGCCAGAGTGACCACCGGTTTTCTAGACAGCGACTGTTCTGTCAGCCTGGAACATAGAAGGAAGACAACCAGTAGAGTCCCCATCACTCTGTGTTAGACACAGTGTGAGCCAAAAATCAGCTTCTGTTGGGTTTAGGCCCCAGGGTTTGGGGATTTGTTTGTTAAATCAGCATAACCTAGCCTATCCTGATTAATACATTCAGGTAAGGTCTGAGGCACATGCCTCCCGGGATTACTGGTTTCCAGTTTATCAGATATCTTGGGAGCCTTAAAGAGCAAAGGTTCTGTAAGAAGTGTGCTACTGTGACCTGTGTTCCTTTAACTATCAGATGAGATAGCAGGTAGACTTGTTTCCAGAACACTCAAGTCAACTTTGTGATTTTAATCAAACGTGACGAAGGTAGCATTTAGATGTTTAATCACATTCTCTAAGGGAAGCAGGTGTTAAAGTGTAAAGTACATAAAAGTTCAATATCCATAAGGGATAGGAATCAAGGCTGTCATTTTCATTTTGAAAAATGCAATTTATATATAAATATATTTATATCTATAGATACAGATATATTTATAAATACATAAAATATAAATATATTTTATATACTTAAAATATATACTATAAAAAATTTATAATATATAAATATATTTTATATATTATAAATGTATTTTTCTATATAAATACAGTATTTAAAATTTCAGCATTCTTCCCAAGTTTTCCAGTATAGAGGAAGGTTCACAGATTCATTGTTAAGACACAGTTCTTTCCAAATATAGTTATATCAATAGATGCATTGCAGAAATTATTTTGTCACCAAGGGACACTTGAAATGAATCATCCATACTTACCATTGACTACTTTCTAATTTTTTTTAAAGCAGCCTCAAACAATACTTTAAATATCATTTCCTTGCTTCCTTATTTCGGATCTAAGAGGATCAGACCTAGATTTTGCTCTTCCCATGCAGGAAGCAATATGTTCCCTCTTTTCCTCTGACTTAACCAGAAGTGAAGCAGGGAGCATTTTGCTTAGGGCAGAACCATGCTGCCTTCTTAGGGATGTTGGCTATAAATCCAGTCTCCCTAGAGGTTAACAACCAAAGTTTTCCCCCTCTCTTACTCAGACGAATGATATGATGATGATAAATTGCTTGGACATGACTGCCCTGAGCACTGGTGTGATGAATTATGTTGTTCAGGGCATGACCAAAGATCCTCCACTGTCAGTCGGCCACACTGAATATTGGCAGTTTTCATAAGTAGCTTTCTGCCAATTTTGGTCTCTGTTTTGCATATTAAATTCTCTGTTCTCACTGGTCATGGTTTTTAGTTCTTAATCGTCTCTGTCTTCCTCTGAATTCACTTAGCTAATCAACCTTTTGCTTTTTCTGTTCCCTCTTCACTAAAAGGCTGGTCTGTGTTTCACGGTTGTGTTCAGTAAACAGTGAGTCTTTCTTCACAGAAACTGTTAAAATAATAATTATTAGTCCTTTCCACTAAATCCAGAGTAATGACAGCTTATCTTGCAATGGCTTAATTGGGTAATTATTTAGTGTTTGAAAAACACTTTGAAGACTCTATTGGTAAATATTATTATGAATTTAATGCTCCGTGTGCAATTGAAAGTCCACTGCAACCACAAAATCCTTAGTATTTTTGTGAATCAAAAAAGACGTCTTTCTTAATATTGCTTACTATTTTCAAACTCGTATATTATTGATTTTTGAAATATTTAAAATATTTTCTTTCATACAATCTCAAAGTTATCATGTTTATTCTGTCACATTTGTAGGTCTCATCTACTACATTCCTTATGTCTCTGAAAAGTTAGACGTCATATTCTTGGTCTGTGAAGGTTTGCAGGAAATATGAAGTAGATTCCCTGGTTCAGGGGTATTTCACATTATACAGCTGCCACATCTGTTGTGTGTGGTATCTGCTTAACTTTTCAGCAAGCTTTTCTATTAAGCCCTGACAAATAACTGCAATAATGATTTATTTCCTCTCAGTCTATACACTGAGCTGTCACCTCATTGGCATCAACATTTGTCAAAAAGGATTAGATTATACTGCATATGCCTGGCCAGACTCTTGACAAATTTTCTACTCACTTGATAGACCCAGAGCCCCCTGGTGTAATTAAAGGCCACTTCCATGGCTTGGACTACATGACCTCTATTACTGACTGTATTGGTTTGCTAGGGCTGCATAACAAAATATCACAGGCTGGGTGACTTAAACAAAAGAAATTGATTTTTTCATTTTTCTGGAGGCTAGAAGTCCGAGATCAAGGTTGCAGGTAGATTTGGTTTCTTTTGAAGTTTCTCTTTTTGGCTTGTTCGTTACCCCCTCCTCCCTGTATTGTCACAAGGTCTTCTCTCTGTGTCCTAATCTTTTCTTCCAACTACAGGAAATAGTCTGTTAGATTAGGCCCTACTGTAACAAACTCTTTTTAATATAGTTACTTTTTTTAAAGCCCCTGTGTCCAAATATGGTCACATCCTGAGATAGTGGGGGTTAGGACTTGAACCTAAAAATGTTCAGAGGGGGTACAATTCAGCCCATCAGACTAGCCTACAGTAATAATGGTCTCTGTGTGTGTGTGTGTGATTAGTTGTGTCCAACTCTTTGTGACCCCATGGACTGTAGCCTGCGAGGCTCCTATATCCATGGCATTTTCCAGGCAAGAATACTGGAGTGGATAGCCATTCCCTTCTCCAGGGGGTCTTCTTGACCCAGGGATCAAACTTGGGTCTCCTGCATTGCAGGTGGATTCTTTACTGTCTGAGCCTCCAGGGAAACCCAATCCAAAAACTACCATTTTTGGAGGGTTTTTAAAAAATTATCAAATTTGAGCAATCAAGTGATAACTACAAATTTCTGGAGAGTCTACTCAGTTCAGGAACCTCTTAACATTACTTGGAGGAGAGCTTTATGTTTGTGACTTAAAAGACTGAACTGATGAAAATCAAAGCAACATGATTAGATGAATTCTACATAGTGTATTAAGCTGTTAACCATAAAATGCATGAAAACAAGTATATCTTGCTGTCTGAACTATCACCATCCAGATATTTGTGATGACAACTAGCACATATTTTTAACCTAAAATATCCTCTCTGAATCAAAAACATGCCTTGACTAGTCTGGCATCAAAAAGGGTAACAGGATATAAAATACACTTTGGTCCTATCGCACATCTTTTTCCTAGCGGGTGAGATCTTGTGCTCCTGCTGTAAGATGTGTTCTGAATCTCTGCCTCCTTATTATCAGGCTGAAAATGTCCATGAAAGCAGAAGAGTCTCTGTAGAAAGATGATGAACCAAGAGGAAGTT